>NC_060190.1:69025015-69325015 GCF_021184085.1 Oncorhynchus gorbuscha | reverse complement strand
GGCACTAAGAGAGTTTCTGAGTCTTGACAGGGTAGTGCTTCATAACAACCACCAGGAAGTGGGTGAAATCACGTAAGCTTGGGTTTTGTGAATCTTATAATTAACTTCTTGCATGAACTCACTCACTAGCTACATTGGGGCAAAAAGGTATTTAGTCTGCCACCAATTGTGCAAGTTCTCCCACTTAAAAAGATGAGAGAGGACTGTAATTTATCATCATAGGTACACTTCAACTATGACAGACAAAATGAGAAAGAAAAAAAATCCAGAAAATCACATTGTAGGATTTTTAATGAATTTATTTGTAAATTATGGTGGAAAATAAGTATTTGGTCACCTACAAACAAACAAGATTTCTGGCTCTCACAGACCTGTAACTTCTTCTTTAAGAGGCTCCTCTGTCCTCCACTCGTTACCTGTATTAATGGCACCTGTTTGAACTTGTTATCAGTATAAAAGACACCTGTCCACAACCTCAAACAATGACACTCCAAACTCCACTATGGCCAAGACCAAAGAGCTGTTAAAGGACACAAGAAACAAAATTGTAGACCTGCACCAGGCTGGGAAGACTGAATCTGCAATAGGTAAGCAGCTTGGTTTGAAGAAATCAACTGTGGGAGCAATTATTAGGAAATGGAAGACATACAAGACCACTGATAATCTCCCTTGATCTGGGGCTCCACACAAGATCTCCCCCCCGTGTGGTCAAAATGATCACAAGAACGGTGAGCAAAAATCCCAGAACCACACGGGGGGACCTAGTGAATGAACTGCAGAGAGCTGGGACCAAAGTAACAAAGCCTACCATCAGTAAGGGCATTGAAGATGAAACGTGGCTGGGTCTTTCAGCATGACAATGATTCCAAACACACCGCCTGGGCAATGAAGGAGTGGCTTCGTAAGAAGCATTTCAAGGTCCTGGGGTGGCCTAGCCAGTCTCCAGATCTCAACCCCATAGAAAAGCTTTGGAGGGAGTTGAAAGTCCGTGTTGCCCAGCAACAGCCCCAAAACATCACTGCTCTAGAGGAGATCTGCATGGAGGAATGGGCCAAAATATCAGCAATAGTGTGTGAAAACCTTGTGAAGACTACAGACTACAGAAAACGTTTCACCTCTGTCATTGCCAACAAAGGGTATATAACAAAGTATTGAGATAAACTTTTGCTATGGACCAAATACTTATTTTCCACCATAATTTGCAAATAAATTCATTAAAAATCCTACAATGTGATTTTCTGGATTTTGTCTGTCATAGTTGAAGTGTACCTATGATGAAAATTACAGGCCTCTCTCATCTTTTTAAGTGGGAGAACTTGCACAATTGGTGGCTGACTAAATACTTTTTTGCCCCACTGTATATGAATAGTGAAAGTTACTTGATGGCTGTAATTTATTTGTCTTGACTATAGGCAGGAGCTTGTCCTGACAGACGCATGGTTTTTCTTGGTCAGGTCACATGCTTAGATAAAATATAAAAACCAGTTCAAATGTTGGTTCTAATATTCTATGGCTCATTGAGTCTCTATATGTCTGTGTTTCAGGGAGTTGCTGGAGGAATGGCAGGCCAAGAAGGCCCAGACTCTGGAGCAGCAGCTGCAGTTAGTGACCAGGACCCTGGATGAGCAGCACATCAGCTCCCAGAGCATGCACCCCCATCTCAAGAAGCAGCTGGAGGCTGTTCACAGCCATGTAGGCCCCACTTCCACCACAACTAATTATTATATTTCTATATCCGTAGACTGCAAGGAAAATGAACAATAAAGTATTCTTCATTTCTACATTTTTTTAAATGAAAGAACATATCATGGTTTTGAGGCTAGTGTAGACTTACACACAGTGCTCTAACAAAAGTAATTATATCTGCTTTCTGACACATACAGTAAGTTAGTCAAGTATTTTATAACTTCAGGTTGACTTAATAGATCGCTCTGATCTGTAAACACCAAACTAGCGTGATCAGAGAAAAGCAAATCCTTTTTTCCACAAGGGGTTGAAAATGTTAAACTAATATAAAACGAATATTGGAGAGGAGCATTGTAAGTTCGTAACTCTTTCAGACACACGATGACCCATGTGCTCGAGTGCCCTCTTCAATGTACAGTGCGGATTGTTCTCTGTGTTCTAGCTGGTGAATGGTGTTCCACTCAGCCAAGAGGAAGTCGACTCCGAGGCGGCAGAGGCCTCGGAAATGGCAGAACGGGAGCATGAGGTAACAGAGGAAGAAACTGCTGAGGAGGAGGTAGAGGAGGACTTTACTGAGGAGGCAGTGGAACAGGAAGCTGAAGAGGAGGGCGTTACTGAGGAGGCAGTGGAACCGGAAGCTGAAGAGGAGGAAATGGAGCAGGAGGAGTCAGTGGAAAAGGAAGTGACAGAGGAGCTAGAAGAACAGCTAGTTGTAGTGGAGTCATTGGAAGATGGTGTCACAGAAGAGCAACTGGAGGAGGAGGAGCCAAAGGATGAGGAAGAGGAGATTGATGATGACAATGACTTCCCAGAGGACTGGTCTCCTGAGGAGGAATGGTAGGAGGAGGAAAAGGTTCAGGTACACATTGCTGACTCTGGTATGGCTAGAGCAGACATTTTGACAATTGAAACATTACTGTATTGAAAGAAGTGGAGGCCACTCAACCAACATGAGGCGTGGTGCATTAACAAAAATTTGATAAGGCGCAACGCTAACTCACCATTACTTATGGAAATATTAAAGATATATTTCTAAAGATAAAGACGAGTGCCTATTGAGTACCCACTCCTCAAGACCCACACCCTCATACAGGGTCTTTAAAGTTCAGCAGGAATACTTCAGATAAAAATAAAGACTCTGTCAGTGCCAACTGTTAACAGTTGTCTGTACCTAAGTAAGCAGTCTGAAGTTTTCAGTTCTCTGTTTAAATATGAATTTCAGAGCAATAACATCAGTTTTTAAGATGAGTGACAAAATCTTACTTTCCAATTTGTTGTCAAAGCCGCAGAATTCCAAACACTTACCATCTTGGTTATGAACTTATTTGATGTTTCAGTTGTAAAATGTCCTTACTAAAAAGTTGTAAATCAAAATGTGTGTGATTATTTGGTTTTGATTTATGTAAATACATTTTCTTAACTGTCCATATTATTGACCTAGCCTACATTCAGTAGCTGGGATTATTAATTGAGCCTCATTTTATTTCTGTCATGTTATAGATGTGACATTTTCAAACCTGCAAATTGCATCACAGATGTCATTGATGCACTTTTGTAATAAAAAAAGTGTATACTTTATTTATTTACCTCTGCTTCTGTCCTCTTATTTGTTGTAGTTAATTATAGCCTAACAATGATTTAAACCTCGATTTACAAGAAAGCTGTTAAAATATAATTCTTCAGCTCATGGTTTAAGTTAATTTATTTGAGCAACTGAAAGCTTGCCTCTGTCTAAAAGAGAATGGAATGAAACCTTGACCGTAATGTGATCTGTAACGAAACACCTTCGCACAACCTCTCCCCAAATGTTATTTATGGTGTTGGCTTAGCCTATGGCACTAAGAACAGTATAGCCCTGTGCTGGACCTGCTGTACATGTGGTTGGAGTTTCCCCTGTCTGGTGCTGGACATGTTGTACATGTGGTTGGAGTTTCCGATTGTCTGGTGGACATGTTGTACATGTGGTTGGAGTTTCCCCTGTCTGGTACTGGACATGTTGTACATGTGGTTGGAGTTTCCCCTGTCTGGTACTGGACATGTTGTACATGTGGTTGGAGTTTCCCCTGTCTGGTACTGGACATGTTGTACATGTGGTTGGAGTTTCCCCTGTCTGGTACTGGACATGTTGTACATGTGGTTGGAGTTTCCCCTGTCTGGTATTGGACATGTTGTACATGTGGTTGGAGTTTCCCCTGTCTGGTACTGGACATGCTGTACATCTTTTCCCACCAGGCTTTTTGTGAGCTCTTTGGAAACTTTGTATAATGCCACCAGGTGGTGCCAGTATCTACAGGTCAGTGTCTCATCCTCACTGTGTGACAAAGTGTGACCGAGACTTGTCCATACAGTTCTGATGTTATCACCCAGTTCTGGTAGTAAAATATTACCATGAGATGGTGCCAACATGTTCATTTCCATATACTATTCAGATAATATAGATGACCAACCTGTTGTGTGATGAAAATTTGATGAACACTGTTTTTCTTGATTAATCTTGTGGAGTGGTATTACTGTAAATATCACTTTTCAATTGGTCTGAGCAAAAACATTGGGTAGATATTAATCTTGGTTAACCAAGGACAAAAATCTTGTGTAATTATGTCCACAAGAGATGAGATATAGATAGCTATATGGCTTGCTGTAATATTTCAGGCCAGAAATGTAATTTCTGCTATTGTTACCTTTCATATTATGCTCATATCCCTCTCTGTAAAGTGAAGATAGTGATTATTTGTCCATAAGGTATGTATATTGTATTTATAGCATGCTGAAGCCAAAAGATATTCTTAGACAGGCACTGACCACTAACCCATCAGGGGAGCACTAATCAAAGGAAGTAGAGATTATGAGCACCAGCCAAAATGACTTCCTGTTGTTGTCATCATTTCCCTCTACCCCCACGCTCTCCCCCTCTCTCCCTCTCTCCAGATCCCTTCCTACCCTCCTCTCTCCCCCTCTCCCCAGATTTCTCGTACCCCCTCTATCCTACCCCCTTCTCTCCCTCTCTTCAGATCCCCTCCTACCCCCTCTCCCTTTCTCCAGATCCCCTCCTACCCTTCTCTCTCCCCCTGTCTCCAGATTCCCTCCTATCCCCCTCTCTCCCCCTCTCTCCCTCTCTGCAGTTCCCCCATACCCACTCTCTCCTTCTCTGCAGAGCCCGTTCCTACCCCATCTCTCCCTACTACTCCCCTCTCTCCAGATCCTCTCTCCTGCACTCTCTCTCTCCAGATCCCCTCCTACCCCCTCTCTCCCTTTCTCCAGATCCCCTCCTATCCCCCTCTCTCCCCACCTCTCCCTCTCTGCAGATCCCCTCCTATCCCCCTCTCTCCAGATTACCTCCTACCCCCTCTCTCCCTTTCTCAAGGTCCATCTTATCCCCCTCTCTCCCTTTCTCCAGATCCCTCCTACCCCCTCGCTCCCTTTCTCCAGATCCCTCCTACCCCCCTCTCCCCCTCTCTCCAGATCCCCTCCTACCCCTATTTCTCCAGATCCCTCCTACCCCCTGCTCCCTCGTTCCCTCTCTCCAGATCCCCTTCTACCCCTTCTCTCCAGATCCCCTTCTACCCCCTCTCTCCAGATCCCCTTCTACCCCTCTCTCCAGATCCCCTCCTACTCATCCTACCCCTCTGTTTCCAGATCCCCTCCTACACCTTCTCTTTCACTCTCTCCAGATCCCCTCCTACCCCTCTCTCTCTCTAGATCCCCCCTACCCCCCTCTCTCCAGATCCCCTCCTAACCCACTCTCCAGATCCCCTCCTACCCCTTCTCTCCCCTCTCTCCAGATCCCCTCCTACCTCACTCTCCAGATCCCCTCTTACCACTTCTCTCTCCAGATCCCCTCCTACCTTTTCTCTCTCTCTCGAGGAAAGGATCCCCTCCTATCTCCCACTCTGCAGATCTGCCCTCCTACCCCCTCTTTGGCTTTCTCTAGATCCCTACTATACCCCCTCTCCCCCTTCTCCAGATCCCTCCTACACCCCCTCTCCCCTTCTCCAGATCCCTCCTACACCCCCTCTCCCCCTTCTCCAGATCCCTCCTACACACCCTCTCCCCCTCTCTCCAGATCCCCGTACCCCTTCTCTCCCTTTCTCCAGATCCCTCCTACAGCCCCTCTCCCCCTTCTCCAGATTCCCTCCTACCCCCTCTCTCCCTTTCTCCAGATCCCTCCTACACCCCCTCTCCCCTTCTCCAGATCCCTCCTTCCCCCATATCTCCCTTTCTCCAGATCCCCTCCTACCCCCTGCTCCCTCTCTCCATATCCCCTCCTTCTCCCCTCTCTCCAGATGCCCTTCTACCCTCTCTCTCCCTCTCTCCAGATCCTCCCCTACCCCCTCTCTCCAGATGCCCTTCTACCCTCTCTCTCCCTCTCTTCAGATCCTCCTCTACCCCCTCTCTGCAGATCCCCTCCTACCCTTCCATATCTCCCTCTCTCCAGATCCTCCCATACCCCCCTCTCTCCAGATGCCCTTCTATCCTCTCTCTCCCTCTCTCCAGATCCTCCCCTACCCCCCTCTCTGCAGATCCCCTCCTACCCCTCCATATCTCCCTCTCTCCAGATCCCCTCCTACCCCTTCTGTCTCTCTGCTGCATCATGCACACACTAACAATGGAATACTGGCAGCCATGTTTGTGACGCTGTGAAATTAGATTAAAAAATGACGAATTACATTTTTTTATTATCATAACAAATTCCAATGTCCAACAAATCCATATTAGTCCATAGCTCAGACCAAAGGGTGATTAAAGAAAGAGGGGGAAAGAGAGACAGTGAGGCAGAAAGAGAGAGAGCGAGAGGCTGTCAGGCAGAATGAGACCCGAGTGCTTTACTTTGAAGTTTTCATTTTTGTTGAATCACCACAGTCCAGAGAGTGCTCTCATTAGCGACACTGCTGTCAAGTCCCAGGCAGTGTCCCTCCCCATACAGTCTACAGCACCGCCCAGCGCCCACCCTCTTCCTCCTCCACAGCTCCCTCCCTTTTGCTACTCACCTTCCACTCATCTCATCTCAGGATCACTCAACATCACCTGGAGTGAGATCACACTCCTGACCACAGCTATTTCTGTATCATTAGAACTTTATTATTTTGATCACAATCCTGACTCTGTCCCTTCACCACCTTCATTCACATCACAGGGATTTTAACTGTGTGTCACCGGATTGTTCATGCAGTAGTCTTTTGGAATCAAGTTGGTTGGACCGGACCGTTGGACCCCACGTGAACCTCATGCAGTGGAGATTATCCTGCAGCGATGTCATCTCATCTCTCCCCCCGCAACGCAAAGGATCAGCCACGCACAAGAAAGTCATCCACTGATTCGTCTCCCGCTAAACCCTCGCCGACCTCCAGAAGCCTCAAAGTAAGAACAGATTACTTCTCTTTTCTATGGGCAATAACAAGGAGACGCCTAGGCTGACTTTTGGAAACATTGCCATGTGTTGAAAAAAGCTGTGGATCAGATAAAATGCCATGCTTGACTTATAACTTTAACCATTAGTTTTGAGCTCTCCAGACTAGCCAAGCACTATGTTGATGTCTAATACCATAGGTGTTATGGAATACTGTTCATGATTTTAGTGGAAACCTTTGTAATTGTTTCATGAAGATTGTAGTGAGCGATGGTGATTAGCCTTCTTGAGCCAAGTGGCTTATGTGGGAGTAAATTTGACTAAAGGAATAGGAAGTTTCAGACTCAGCTGCATGGATGTAACTATTCAAATATAATTGTAAAACACATTAAACATACAAAGTGTACTCATACACAGACTCTCTCTCTCTCTCTCTCTCTCTCTCTCTCTCTCTCTCTCTCTCTCTCTCTCTCTCTCTCTCTCTCTCTCTCTCCCTCCTCTCTCCCTCTCTCTCTCTCTCTCTCTCTCTCTCTCTCTCTCTCTCTCTCTCTCTCTCTCTCTCTCTCTCTCTCTCTCCTCTCTCCCTCTATCTCTCTCTCTCTCTCTCTCTCTCTCTCTCTCTCTCTCTCTCTCTCTCTCTCTCTCTCTCTCTCTCTCTCTCTCTCTCTCTCTCTCTCTCTCTCTCTCTCTCTCTCTCTCTCTCTCTCTCTCTCTCTCTCTCTCTCTCTCTCTCTCTCTCTCTCTCTCTCTCTCTCTCTCTCTTTGTGAGGTCCAGAATCCGTCCAATAGAGCCTCAGCATTTTACTCCCACGACTGGTCATATGCGTGTCAGATAACTTTTGAGTTTCCATGACATCATCAGCTCCATGCAATTTTTTCACAAGGAAGAAAGTTGCCTCGGAATTTGACTGAGAGGAGTCCTGTGTAACTTAACAAAATAGACAACTGACATATATACAACTCAGATTGTCATTGAAGATACTTATCAGACAGGATCAACTAGATCAATTTCTTATTACAACTTCTTAAACATTTCCCTGTTTTGTTTTCCCGGCTGGCTTGTGTGCAGGAACGTGCTGAGTCTTATCCAGGGTGATATCAGGGGACCCACTTGAACGCATGCCTCTGAAAATGTGATATATATATATATCACATTTTCTTCTTTGGAAGAGCTAGTCAGCAGACAGGAAGTCCCCCATCGGATCTAACAGAGTAGGAGGGGAGCACAAAGAAAGACTGGCCTGGTCCACAAACAACCACTAGCTCCAACATTCTGGGCACTGGTGTGAATCTGAAAGGATTCTATTGGTGTAATGATTCATCAATACAAGCCTACTAGAGAACCAGATGGACCTACAATCATATTGTTTACATCATCCAACTATTTTTGATCTATGAAATGCCTAGGGGTTAGAAATTATAAGGGTTAATCCTGGCTGGGTTGGTCATGGTGGAAGGGTTGGGTATTATAGGGGCTATTCCTGGCTGGGTTGGTCATGGTGGAAGGGTTAGGTTTATTGGGGTTATTCCTGGCTGGATCTGGTCATGGTGGAAGGGTTAGATATTATAAGGGTTATTCCTGGCTGGGCTGGTCATGGTGGAAGGGTTAGATTTATTGGGGTTATTCCTGGCTGGGCTGGTCATGGTGGAAGGGTTAGATTTATTGGGGTTATTCCTGGCTGGGTCTGGTCATGGTGGAAGGGTTAGATTTATTGTGGTTATTCCTGGCTGGGCTGGTCATGGTGGAAGGGTTAGATATTATAAGGGTTATTCCTGGCTGGGCTGGTCATGGTGGAAGGGTTAGATTTATTGGGGTTATTCCTGGCTGGGTCTGGTCATGGTGGAAGGGTTAGATTTATTGTGGTTATTCCTGGCTGGGTTGGTCATTGTGGAAGGGTTAGATTTATTGTGGTTATTCCTGGCTGGGTTGGTCATGGTGGAAGGGTTAGATATTATTGGGGTTATTCCTGGCTGGGTTGGTCATGGTGGAAGGGTTAGATTTATTGGGGTTATTCCTGGCTGGGTCTGGTCATGGAGGAAGGGTTAGATATTATAAGGGTTATTCCTGGCTGGGCTGGTCATGGTGGAAGGGTTAGATTTATTGGGGTTATTCCTGGCTGGGTCTGGTCATGGTGGAAGGGTTAGATTTATTGTGGTTATTCCTGGCTGGGTCTGGTCATGGTGGAAGGGTTAGATATTATTGTGGTTATTCCTAGCTGGGTCTGGTCATGGAGGAAGGGTTAGATATTATTGGGGTTATTCCTGGCTGGGTTGGTCATGGTGGAAGGGTTAGATTTATTGGGGTTATTCCTGGCTGGGTTGGTCATGGTGGAAGGGTTAGATTTATTGGGGTTATTCCTGGCTGGGTCTGGTCATGGTGGAAAGGTTAGATATTATTGGGGATATTCCTGGCTGGGTCTGGTCATGGTGGAAGGGTTGGTTATTATAGAGGTTATTCCTGGCTGGGTCTGGTTGTGGTGGAAGGGTTAGATATTATAGGGGTTATTCCTGACTGGGTTTGGTTTTTGTGGTGGAGGGGTTAAATATTGTAGGGGTTATTCCTGGCTGGGTCTGGTCATGGTGGAAGGCTTCGCTGAGGCATGTTAGACTCAGAGCAGGCCCTCTCCATCACAGCCCAACTTCTCCCAGTGCCAGATCCAAGCAGAGCTTCAGGAGGTAAGCCTTGTTAATGATAACTTACAATGGCTCCAAACACAAAGACAGACTCTTTAATAAGAGAGAGCTGACAGTGTTGACACAGATGGAGAGAGAACATCCTGAGAGCTTGTTGATGTCTGATGGGAAACATTCCTGTGTGTTTATACATGATCCTTCTAGAGCCCCTTGAACAATTCAGGTGAATTTATATCTGTCTCCATAGAGCCTTACTTGGTGTGTTATGTCTAAACACTGCAATGAGTTCTTATGCCTGTGTGTATGACCTTAAGTTTGTTTTCCAGACTTCAGTTCAAGTCTCTTTTATTCTTGAAGCAATAATAGGCGAGTGCACAAAAAACAAGAAAATATTTATGTAATCGTACATTGTTAACCAAATCAATTGACGTCAATTGAAGCAATGTTTTAATGCCTTCACTCTTGCTCACTGTTGCATACCATGGCGTAAAAGCCTAAATATTTGGCTTTGAGGGCTGAACTCTTGAAATTGCCTGACAAAGTGCTTGCTCGTCATGGTTCCCTGGACACATAGAAAGCGGCACAGGCTTGAAAACGGAAGCAGGCTGTCCGCTGCAGCCTGAGAACACAGAGGTCAGGGGTTGACCAAACACTGGAAGAGTATCACTGAGGACATTTTCTAGCGGGAATGATTATGCCTGCAGTGGAACGCATCTCCTATTCTATCCTATAGTATTGTATATTGTATTGTATCAGGAATAACCTTTTCAACTCTTCTACTGAAATAAATCCACAAGTGACTGAAGTAACAAATGCCCCCTGACATTAATGCCATTGTCAACATTGCCATTTTTGCGGGAGTGTCTCTTTAAAAACAGATTCATATCCCCTGTTTCCAACCCTTCAGCAGGCAATAACCGTCAAGATTCCCAGGCTAAGCCGCTGCCATAGTTATGACCTTTTTTGGATGTGTTTAGCTTTATCTCTGCGTCTCAGTTTGCACATGTGACTGTTTCCACTGTCCTTCTCTAACTTGGCGTGAGTATGGAGTTTCATCCCAAGATGCTCTCTGCTGATATCCACATGCTTGGCTGCAGGACAGTGTGAAGGTCTTCTGTTAGCCTTCTATGAGAGTTCAGAACTAGGGCCATGGGGTTTTCCTGGCCACCTGAGCTGAAATGTCAAAATGTAATTACAGCACATAATCTTTATGCATACAGGACACAAAGGCCTTTTACAAAGTGCTCATCTTCACAGCTCTGCTGTCAGAAGACATTACACCTCAGTGTTGCAGACCATCCAAAACTACTCATGTTCTATGCATTTTGTAAGTGACATATCTTCTCTGTTTGTTTTCAGCATGAAAGAGTGTCCAGGTAAGATGCTTTCAACTCAATTAACTTCATCAAAAGACACAAGGTGTGCTTTAGATTGTCCCTATCAATCAGGCATTGAAACATATCCTAACAGCCATTGGTCACTCAGGCCTAGATTGCAACTGATTGTTATTACAATTAGGGTCAAAGGTACATTGGTGGTTAAGCTCTGACACAGTGCAGTAGATTCAGGTTCAGCTGTGCAATCTTACCCTCAGACTGGACTCGTCTGGTGCTTACGACCGAGAGGCCTATGATGCTCGAAGGGAAAACAGAATGGCAGCGCGGAAAAAAGCAGAGGAGGAGGCAGGGTGCACTGACTATAAGAAGGTAACCTGTAACTTGGAAAAATTACCGTAGTTTGTTAATTTTCTGTTATAAATCTGTTATGTCATGATAATGCCATTGTTTTGTAGCCCTTATGACTGTGGGTTCAAGTACTGTGTAACCCAAAATGGTATTACATGGTATTCCATTGCACTGTTGAGAGGTAGTTCACAAGTAAGCATTCCATTTCACTGTTTACACCCTGCTGTATCCGGGGTATGTGACAAATCAACTTTGATTTGAATTGGAGATCAGGCTACATGAAAAACACAACTGGTTGATAAAACCTAAGTCAAATTATGTGGCATGTTATGATGTTCTGGGTCTGAGTTTGCTGTGGGATCCTGTGCATCACAGATGTACGAGGAGGCCTTGTCTACCAATGAGAGACTCAAGTCCAGGCTGCAGGGCAGCAAACAGGAGCTGGTATTGGTGCAGACTCAGCTGGAGAGAGTGACACAGGTGATTATCCCCAACTGGTATTCATCCACCACACAAAATAGTTCCCCAACAAACATTGTAAACACATTTTTTTCTGGAAATTGTTCCTCAACCAGTGGCTGACTTTGGCAGGAGCTCACTGGAGCTGTGTACCGGCACCTCAAATGTTCTACTGCTTGAGCTACTGTTCCTCTTATAGAATATTAGCTCAAAAGTATTGTGGCACTTCTGCACCTAAATCGACAGCAAACAGCACCGGCAATCAAAATTAGTACCGGAACCTATTTCAGTCCAAGTCAAGCCAACAAGCCATCATCCTAAACATCAAACGAAACTGCAGAAATCAGATGAAGAGTCCAATGAAGAAGTACAGTGCATTCGGAAAGTATTCAGATCACTTGACTTTTTCCACATTTTGTTACGTTACAGCCTGATTCTAAAATGGATTAAATACACGTTTCCTCATCAATCTGCACACAATACGCCACAATGCCAAAGCAAAAACAGGTTTTAGAAAATGTTGCAAATGTATACAAATTATAAAACAGAAGTACCTTATTTACATAAGTATTCAGACCCTTTGCCATGAGGCTCAAAATTTTACGTAGCTGTATCCGGTTTCCATTGATCATTCTTGAGATGTTTCAACAACTTGATTAGAGTCCACCTGTGGTAAATTCAACTGATTGGACATGATTTAGAAAGGAAAACACCTGTCTATATAAGGTCACAGAGTTGACAGTGCATGTCATAACAAAAACCATGCCATAAGGTCGAAGGAATTGTCCGTAGAGCTCAGAGACAGGATTGTGTTATTTTTTTCACCTTTATTTAACCAGGTAGGCTAGTTGAGAACAAGTTCTCATTTGCAACTGCCTGGCCAAGATAAAGTATAGCAATTCGACACATACAAAAACACATAGTTACACATGGAATAAACTAAATATAGTCAATAATACAGTAGAACAAAAGAAAACAAAAAGTCTATATACAGTGAGTGCAAATGAGGTAAGATAACGGAGTTAAGGCAATAAATAGGCCATGGTGGCAAAGTAATTACAATATAGCAATTAAAAACTGGAATGGTAGATGGGCAGAAGATAAATGTGCAAGTGGAGATACTGGTGTGCAAAGCAGCAGGTGGCGAAGTAATTACAATATAGCAATTAAACACTGAAATGGTAGATGGGCAGAAGATGTTGTGTGTTGAGGCACAGATCTGGGGAAGGGTAACAAAACATTTCTGCAGCATTGAAGGTCCACAAGAACACAGTAGCCTCCATCATTGTTAAATGGAAGAATTTGGAACCACCAAGACTGTTCTTAGAGCTGGCCGTCAGGCCAAACTGAGCAATCGGGGGAGAAGGGCCTTGGTCATGGAGGTGACCAAGAACCCGATGGTCACTCTGACAGACCTCCAGAGTTCCTCTGTGGAGATGGGAGAACATTCCAGAAGGACAACCATCTCTGCAGCACTCCATCAATCAAGTCTTTATGGTAGAGTGGTCAAATGGAAGCTGCTCCTCAGTAAAAGGCACAAGACAGCCCACTTTGAGTTTGCCAAAAGGCACTTAAAGACTCTTAGACCATGAGAAACAAGATTCTCTGGTCAGATGAAACCAAGATTGAACTCTTTGGACTGAATGCCAAGTGTAACATCTGGAGGAAACTTGGCACCATCCCTACAATGAAGCATGGAGGTGGCAGCATCATGCTGTGGGGATGTTTTTCAGCGGCAGGGACTGGGAGACTAGTCAGGATCGAGGGAAAGCTGAATAGAGCAAAGTACAGAGAGATCCTTGATGAAAACCTGCTCCAGAGCACTCAGGACCTCAGATAGGGGCGAAGATTCACCTTCCAAAAGGACAACGACCCTAAGCACACAACCAAGACAATGCAGTAGTCTCTGAATGTCCTCGAGTAGCCCAGCCAGAGCCCAGACTTGAACCCGATCAAACAGCTCTAGAGAGACCTAAAAATTGCTGTGCATCCTGACATACTTTGGAAGGATCTGCAGAGAAGAATGGGAGAAACTTGCCAAATACAGGTGTGCCAAGCTTGTGGCGTCATACTCAAGAAGACTCGAGGCTGTAATGCTTCATCAAAGTACCGTTTGTCGCTATGGGGTATTGTGTGTAGTTTGATAAGGGAAAAAACAAAAATTTGAATACATTTTAGACTAAGGCTGTAACGTAACAAATGTGTAAAAAGTCAAGGGGTCTGAATACTTTCCGAATGCACTGTATGTGTCTGTTTGTGCAATTTTATTGCTTATCATTGTGATTTCCAGTGTACAGTTCTTGTCAAATTCATGGTGGAATAACTCTTCCATATCCTACTGCAATGACCACTGCACAATACAATCAGGAAAGTTGCAGGAGTGTGAAGAATGTGACAGGTTATGCAAGGAAGATGCATTGGCTGATTCCAGAGGTAAATGCTTGGGAGGTATTATTTGTGAAGTACGGTAGTATGCTTGTGAGGTGACCATGGTTGTTTTCAAAGGTATATATGAGAAATGTCTGCCGGCTTCAGGGATTGCACTCTTCTCATTGTCCCCATTTTAACCATGGGCTTTTGCATTGCAGAGAAAGATAACCATGACTGAAAGGTCCAATGAAAGGTCCATGCTTGAGACAGAAAAACGGGTGAGATCCTTATGTCACTGAATGTTTGCTTATGCACTTTTAACTTCTGTCTTGGCCTTGTACAGCATATCTATTCATTCTATGTTATTTTAATAGCTCATAGGTCCAGTCATGGTGAGGCTGGTAGTCACATCATGTTCAGTCTCACTCCTCTCCTCTCTGGGAGCCTCATCATGTTCAGTCTCACTGTGACATGTCTCCTCTCCTCTCTGGGAGCCTCATCATGTTCAGTCTCCACCATTGTGACATGTCTCCTCTCCTCTCTGTAGGAAACGCGTGTCCTGCAGAAGAAGATATCAGACATGGAAGATGAAGTGAAGGTATCTGTCCAGTTGCAATAATGGTGAATTTCCTGAATTGATACCGAGAGATGTTCAAGGTCTGACCAATTTGGGGTCGTTTTCTTGTGGCTTAATGCCAGTTCTTGTACTTCTTGAGGACCTCTCCAATAGACTAAACCTAGCCACAGCAGAGACAGAACATATTTCCAAAACATAGTCTCCGCAGGAGGCCGAGCCATCACAAAGTTGCCCTGCAGATAGACAGAGCAAGCTGCTGAACAGGGAATATCCCTCTGGGACGTGCCTTGGTACTGTAGTGTGTCTGTCTCAAACGACACCCTGTTTCCTTAAAAACGCACTGCTTTCTGGTCAAATGTGCCAGTTGCGATGCAGCCCGAGTCTCAAGCCAGCAGTGACAAAGCATACATGGTGTGTGGTGTGGTATTCTAAGCTGACATCATTTGCCACCATTATGTAATTATTATGCTCCGTTGGCTGTGAAATGTGTGAGTGCATTGATTTATATTCATGGCGTGAGTACACCATTGGTATTCCTCCACAATCACTACTGCCACAAGCATCTGCTGTGTTCCATACAGGAGGGTACAGACAACAACCATTTGTTGTCTCTGAATGAGAGGTCTCAATAAAGATGGAACACTAAACTGAAAATAGACAATCTTGTGGGAGAACATTACATGTTCAGTTGACTCAGAGGAGAGGTTGGTGATGAGTGTCGTCTGGCCTTTGTTCTGTGAAGCAAACTTGAACTGGATTTGCTTCACCCTAACCCCAACCCTATTCCCAAACATAACCCTACCCCCAACCCTAATCCCAACCATAACCCCAACCCTAACCATAACCCCAACCCTAATCCCATAACCCCAAACCTAATCATAACCACAACCCCAACTAACCCCTAACCCTAATCCCAACCATAACCCTAACCATAACCCCAACCTCAACTAACTCCTAACCCCTAACCCCAACCATAACCCCTAACCCCAACCATAACCCCTAATCTCAACCCTAACACCAACCCTAACTCCTAACTCCTAACCTCTACCATATCTCCAACCCTAAACCCAACCATAACCATAACTCCAACCCTAACCTTAACCCTAACCCTAACCATAACTCCAACCCTAACCCTAACCATAACCATAACCCCAACCCTAACCCCAAACCGAACCTTAACCCTAACCCCAACTCTAACCCCAACTCCAACCATAACCCTCTCTGTCTGCGTGTTGTCTGCTGTCCTCCACAGGTCCAGACAGAGCTGAAGAATGAGAACCAGAGACTGAAGGACGAGAACGGAGCCTTAATTCGGGTCATCAGTAAACTGTCTAAGTGAGAAGAAGAGGAAAAGGAAGAGAGCAGTGGATGATACAGCTTTATTTGCCATGTTTACACCCACTTCTCCAACCCCACCACCCCCACCAACACCCCCACCAACACCAGTAGTCTTCACACGCAGTTTGCATATTTGCACATTTTTTGTATTAATTTATGGATTGTTATAATGCATAATTATATAATCACAGCACATAATAATACCGTATGAATGTCTGCAAATGTTTAATCTATAAGCTGATGTAACAGGTTATATATTATCACGTTTTGTATCACTATGTGACATTTGAAATGTTTTTTTTGTTTTTTTGTTTACTCCATCACATGAACAGTCTCCTACGCCTTGTATAAGTTATTTATAAAGATTTTCTATGCTGCAATCCAACGCAATCTCTTGTATTCAGTGTCATCAACTGGTCACGTGTGGTAATGCATCATACTGCAGAGGCCTACAGTATATACTGTAATGTGAATCAGGATTTGTACACATTTGTAAGGGTTATAGATTATATACATTGTTATTATTATAGTTTACATGAAGTAGTGAATTTGAAAAGAGAAGGGAGTGCGGAGGAGTAGAGGAGGGAGTGAGGAGGAAGAGAGGAGGGAGTGAGGATGAGGAGAGGAGGGAGTACGAAGGAGGAGGAGGGAGTGAGGAGGAGGAGAAGGAGTGAGGAGGAGGAGAGGAGTAGGTACGAAGGAGGAGAGGAGGGAGTGAGGAGGAGAGGGAGTGAGGAGGAGGAGAGGAGGGAGTGAGGAGCAGGAGAGGAGGGAGTACAAAGGAGGAGAGGAGGGAATGAGGAGGAGGAGAGTAGGGATTGCAGAGGAGGAGAGGAGAAGGTGAGGAGAGGAGGGAGTGAGGAGGAGGAGAGGAGAAGGTGAGGAGAGGAGGGAGTGAGGAGGAGAGGGAGTGAGGAGGAGGAGAGGAGGGAGTGAGGAGGAGGAGAGGAGGGAGTACAAAGGAGGAGAGGAGGGAATGAGGAGGAGGAGAGTAGGGAGTGCAGAGGAGGAGAGGAGAAGGTGAGGAGAGGAGGGAGTGAGGAGGAGGAGAGGAGCGAGTGCAGAGGAGGAGAGGAGGGAGTGAGGAGGAGAGGGAGTGAGGAGGAGGAGAGGAGGGAGTGAGGAGGAGGAGAGGAGGGAGTACAAAGGAGGAGAGGAGGGAATGAGGAGGAGAGTAGGGAGTGCAGAGGAGGAGAGGAGAAGGTGAGGAGAGGAGGGAGTGAGGAGGAGGAGAGGAGCAAGTGCAGAGGGGGAGAGGAGGGAGTGGGGAGGAGGAGAGGAGGGAGTGAGGAGGAGAGGAGGGAGTGCAGAGGAAGAGAGGAGGGAGTGAGGAAGAGGAGAAGAGGGAGTGAGGAGGAGAGGAGGGACTGAGAAGGAGGAGAGGAGGGAGTACAGAGGTAAGGCAGAGGGGTACAGTTCTTTGGAATTATTGCAGTATGGTGGCCATGGAGGAACAAAATGCATAAAGAGGAACTTTTTTTTTTTTCAGCAGCAAGGTCGGCGGTATTGCATTGCGAATGTAGCTCTGCACTGTTTGGGTCCACCCCATGCTCAAAAGAGTTCCAAAGGCCCATGAAGACGGGGATTTAGTTGCCTGCATTGCAGTAATTTTACAAACCCACTCAGTTTCAGTTCACAGAGGAAACGTTAGAAGAATACAGACGTTATTGGACCTATTGTAAATATAATTGGAAACATTTAAGGCAGACAGAATTATGGTTGCTGCTCAAGATACAATAAACACAAGTAACACAGGACCAATCTATAAAATGATCTTAATCAATCCAAGTACACTCAATAGGAGGGATAGTGAAAACAAGTCAGGAAGTAACAGTATTAATGTATCACCACAATTAAACTAATATTCAGAGTAATAACTGCCATGCTGGAATGGAGGTTATACTGAATGGTTTGTACAAATCAGATCCATAGGCCGTCTTGCAATTGGAGTATTCAGAGTGTATGTACCGTGTACTGGGACAGTGGAAAGGAGCTAATGCTGCTACAGGCTCTTTATGCTGACGTTTAAAAAACGTTGTTTTACATTCCATGTGGAAATGATATGAATTACTGAAGGTTCATTTTAAACTCTTTTGAACATAAGTATGTATATGATCATCACTAAAAGCCAAGCAGTCATATGACTTCATAAATACAGAGGCATGTACATCTTACAATATCAACTTTAAGTCATACCAATAATGTTGGTAAACATGACAGCTATCATCATGTTAAGTACATATTTCTATAAGCAAAACGTGCATTCTACAGTGTGAGGTGAAACTCCAACAGCGCTGCTTCTGGTGACGATAGATGAACAAATATCATCATTTTTCACCTGTTCTTGCACAGGAAAGGAATCAAGTGTGAATCAGCCGCTCTGTTAAAATATCTTTATAAGTTTTTGAATTGAGTAGTAATAAGCCTTTGCTCAGAGTATAGAAACTTAAGCTCAAGTTGTATGGCTTTACTTCTTATGTTAATCAACATACACAAAAATACATGTTTAACTGTTATGACGCCAGTTAATGACAGCAAGCGGAGGACTACTCAGGGTACAGATATGGAGAGAGTTATTGAAAGGGGGCTACAAGTCCATGCTTTCACTCCTATACAATGAGCTGATAACATGAACCTGTGACTAAACAATCTAACGGTAAGCACGGTCTAGTACTAGGATTTAAATGTGTGTAGTACTGTAGTCTGATTTAGTACTAGAACACTGGTCAACACAGCAGATTCAAATCATTTTTGATAAGGCGGTGACTACCACCTCCGGCAGGATACTTGAAGAAAACACTTACGGTACTTAGAATTACAAAGCAAAGGAGCTAGTAAATGTTCTGCTTTTGCAAAAAATACACAATAAATCCTGGCCATCGAAGACCATGCACACATACAAGTGAAAGCAGGAAATGTAAGTAATATTGCATTTTGACTTGTAGCCCCAGCATATATAGTCATACATTTCAGGTTGTCCACTGTAGACATATATAAATAAAATACAAATGAAGTAACACTGTTGAATTTCAGGCAAGAAAATAGCCTGTAAAATCAACATATACTATGCAGACATATGTTCAGTCCTATTATACCCTTAAGGGAAAATACATCAAATGTGCAGTCAGTGCATATTTTTCTCTCCATTTTATTATCAAAATGACATTGGACACAAACACACATACACACTAATTATGGTTCCTGTTTAAAACATGCCGCTATTTACAACATTTCATAGATACATGCTGTATTATGACATTTTCTCACTGTATAATGTTTACAGGAGGACGAGAGAGAGAGGGGGTCAAAACTACATATCAATGGACTTATTAGTATGCCAACGTTCCCCCTCCTTTCAGTTTGATCACCTTATACACCATGGCCTCCTGGCAATCAACATTTTAGGATGTCTAACGAACAACGCCCTTGGGAAAAACAGGTTTGAATAAACAGCGGACAATACCACAATGTTTCAGGACTTTTGCGTTTTACAGAAGAGGGTTACATACTAAGCAGGTTGCGGATGAGTGCATGGTGCAAAAGTCAAAGCTAACGACATGAAGATAAGCACAAAGCATAAATCATGCTTACTTTACTCTCATTTGTTTCAAGCAAATGCTGCATTTCCGGTTGCTTGATGATGAACTTTTCATCATTACAATGTGAACATCCAAGAATTGAATGTATACCCACACCACTACAGTCATCCTCAGCAGAGAGAAATAGACGTTGGGCCTTCATGCAAACACACTTTTAAACTGAGAAAACATCCCCTCCAGTATGTTTGTATCAGTCATTTCAGAGATGCAGAGTGCTTTACAATTCACAGGCAGTGGCTGTAACAAGCATATGGTCCCATCTTATAACATATGTTTCTTTCATCTCGATAGCATTAATGCCAAAAATGTGCTCACAATAGTGTACAGGGTGCAATGCTGTCGTAGTAGAATATGATTGATCATTTTTCTTTATTTTCTTGAACATACATCCTCAACATTGTGTATCTTTGACTTCAAATAGTAAAAGGTCAAATGTGTTTTCAACACATGCTATTAGTAGTAAATATCTCATCACTAACAAAGCATGGTCGTCATAGTTTTGGATGACAGTGACAGTTCTTCAATCATCTTTACTTTGGACATGGATAAGTAATCACTTTTACATCCAAGTGGTCAAAGTAGGTCTGCAGCACAATTGCAGTTTCCTTTTGGACTGTGCCATTATGACGTTTGCCAGGGATACAGTTTCCCTCAGTGCACTCTGAGTTGAGAGCCTAAAGGCACCCATGAATTCAACCCAGTCTGGGTTTCACACTGAAAACACTGGAAGGTGTATGGACCCTGTCCATAAAGTCATCGAAATTAATCGTGTTTGATAAGTAATCATTAACTGCAAAGCCAAAATATCATTTTTGCCACAATATGTCCATCTCTCTTATATCTGGGAATATATATAATAAAAATAATAATAATAATAATAATAATACTACAATTGGAACAAAAAAACATTGCATTGTAAAGTTCTTTCAGAAGGACTTTCTGGAATGAATTGCTGCATTGTATTACCTTAATACCTACCATCTCACCTAAACCCTTTCCATTAGTAGATTAAAAACTGTTTTATGTGAGAAATGTCCCAATACTAATATCTACTGCAAGATATGGCACACATATGGGTTGAGAACAAGATATATGCTAATGGGAATCGGTTTGGCATGGTTTATGTAGAGCAGTGAGAGCATAAGTAAAGCATGCACAATGTCTAGAAACTAAATGAAGAAGCTATAACCAGCATCAATTTCATTGAGTCTTTCTCCAAACTTTCATTGTCAGCATCTAAGCATCTGTTCCTAAAGAGCATGTTCAAATGAAACACAGATCAATTTATCAATCAATCAATTTATCGCTCAATCTCCCTCTTCTCTCTTTACACTAAATAGGTGAAATGCTATGGTGTTGGGAAAAGTGTTGTTTATGTTCTTGAATTTAATTATGAATAAGCTGATATTTTAGATGTTTCTTTTTTTTGTTCAGTGTTTCAAATAGACATGACAGAATCATGTGGAAGTCATGAGTTTCATGCAGTGTATGGCAGTTGGGGAGGGAGGGTTTCTGAGTTAGTTGGTTAGTTGGTAATCAATCGGACAAGTTAAGTTACTTTTTTGCATTTAAACCTGCCAGTGCCGCATCTATATCCTCCTCCTGTTGTAGTGGGTGCCACTGGGCAATGGGACGCCTGGGGTTAGAGAGCATGTCAGACCAATGCTTCAGACCAGGGCCCGTCGCCTTGCTGCCCACAAATATCTTCCCAATGGCGTCATTCTTGCCAATCTTGTCATAATCAAACACTGTCACCACCACCAAAATTTTCTGAAGAGGAAAGAGAGAAAAACATGTATATGTGTAGTAGATGCTACATGTGTTCACTCACATAGCCATTCATATGCAAGCCTCAAACAGTAGGTATTAAACTACCAGCTTTTAAAATAAAACACCACTCAAAAACTGTGTTTTGGTGTTTCTTTCATTAGTAGACTGTTGATACAGTTCCAAAATGTTAGTTGCAAAATCATCATAGTGGTATTTTGAAAGTTCTATATCTTGAAAACGTGATTGCTGACAAGCAAAACAATTTTGGGACAGTATCAACAGTGGACCAATGAAACAAATACCAAAACATAGTTTTTGAGTGTTTATTTTCCTTAAAATTCCACTGAATCGTATTGATTTTCTCTCATCATTGAATTGCTGTAAAGCATAGCGAAAATGGAAATGCAGTTGTAGGCCTAGAGAGAAGAAAACAAGAGCAGACCACCAAAAATATGTAGTGTTCTGCACCTGCATCATGTCCATTGGGATCTCAAAGCTGAAGGACTCGTTGTAGTACGGATTCAGTGTGTTCTTCTTCACTGTAGTCTTCTTCTTCTTCAGTTTCTTGCCTCCCTGCAGCAATGCGATCTTCACATAGGGATCTGCAAAGAAAGACCAACAGATATTCAATCTCTCATTTAATGTTTTAAATGCATCACTGCGGTAGAGTGAAAAAAAATGTGGTGTGATATGAGTTGCTTGCTAATTAGAAAAATAATTCAGAGAGCTCATTAATGCAACATGTCTGCACAATGTCTGCAAATGTCTGCAAATAAATCAGAGATTCTGCATCAATGAGCTGTTTTAATGAATGGCAGATTGACATGCCTGATTAGTTGGAAATGATCTACTGTTATGTCCAGTGGTTTGCCCTACCAGACAGTCCACCCACAAGTTGTTTCAACAGCAGGGTTCTTTGATTTGTGACCAGGGCGGAACCCTTTCTGGAGCTTTAGAGACTCCTGTCTTGGAGGTGCTATTCAGAACCTTACAAATATATATTATTTCATTCTGAATAGCACCATACACATTTAACCTCTGTAACAGTTATCTACGAGTAATCGGTATATGATATGTATGATGATGAAGATATTCCGTTTTTAACATTGTTATGCTACTGTGTTGTAATATGGGGTTGATCATGCTTAATCACTCTCACCTGGGAGTTGTATCAACCTGACTCAACCATGTCAAATGATGAAGTTAGTCCAAAAATATAAACTCGCATATACTTGCAGACCCTTCTCACTGACGGTATCGGACTAGCCACCTCAACAGAACCCATGAACATAAACACAGACACAAGACAAGTAGAATAAAACAACAAAATCATAGGTACCACACAGTAAGTGAAATAATGCAACATAAAGAACAGGAATTCATAATTACCCAGAACCATCTAGTGAAGGACTGCTTCAACATTGTAAAGAACAATTTGGAAGGGGAGGGTTCTATATAGAGAATGGTTCTTTGAGAAGACATGGTTCTACATAGAACCATCACTCACTGCAAAGAACCTTTCAAGAACCCTTTAAGAATCTCAAGAGTAAACTGTACGTCCAGTGGAAGTCTTAACGTACCAGACAGTCCACCCACGTCCATCTTCTTGAGGTTCTTTGCCTCCAGGATACAGACAGTGAGTTTGCCAGCGGTGGGCACGTAACGGAGAGAGATACAGATGTCTCCCAGCTTCTCAGGCTGCATGGATATTAAGGACAGAGAGAGGGCAAGCACAGAGAGAGCAACGACACAGAGAGGGAAAGATAGACAAAAATGTATATTACAATTGTCAGAGCTTGGCTGTTGTTAATTCTGATGGGGCAACGCTTCCGTCCAACGATTAGCTTAGTTAGATAAAATCACAGAAAGATCAATCAATCAATTATGACTAGCATAAATAGTTTCTGTTTCTTTTCAGATCATACCTCCTCTTTGTCTGCACTCTCCAGGTCCTTCCATTCTTCGATGGGCTGTCCCAGGTCAATGGTGTTCATGGGGATCCTCACCTCTCCAATGATGTCATGCTTGGAGAATCGGTCGTAGTCAAAGACTGACATCACCAGGGTTTTCCCACCGAGTTCATCATATGGTAACTGAGGAAGGAACACAACAACAACAACAACAACAACAACACAACAACAACACAACTGGATTATTACATCTGAATGTAACCACATATCCCTACTGTATACTATTTGAATTGTTTTTACTGTGTATCTGTGCTATTGATGATTTTTTTTAAAGAAATAAACATCTTATTTTGTGCAATGGGCTGCTGGCAAGATATTGATTACTGACACATCAGTAATACGGCACAATGTCAGCTAACATACAGAGTTTTACAACACAGAATAGGAAAGGCAGAAAATGGGTTAGGCTGAATTCTAATGTGTAGCTTGGTTTTTACTCAGGAAACATCTGAGAAGAGATTTGTTCAGCTCTAATGGCACTAAAGCATAATTAGAGTATCTAATATGGGTTCTATTGATTCACTCCAGCCCTTGCAGACCTGGGGCTGCATTTTAATAAACCTTACACAATGGTAAATCAACAAAAAAATTCACCATGTCATTGGATTTAGGTTAACAGTTTTCCTGACAAAAAGACATCAACATTGATTCAACCGTTTTTTTCCCAGTGGGATGTCTTTATGCAAATAACAAATACCAGGCTCCCGTAAATTGTATTGTATATGTGAGGAACGTTCTCAGTAAGCAAGAGATAGCCTAGGCCTACTGTTGATGTCACGGTGTTATAGGACTGAATATCGTGAATATGTTTGGAGGAGCGGGTCTTTGATAACTGGACAAGAGTTTCTCTTTGGAAATGGGGATGGATACAGGCCGAATGGAGTACGCATTGCAGGGTAGGCCGATGTGAATTCTGAATCATGCAAAATATGACAGCAAAAATCTCACAGGTAGACCATTTCAAAAAACATCTTATGGATAGGATATTTGGCAAATGCATGGCCAGGATAAGGAAGACATTTCTGTTGAATCAGCTTTTGTTATGGTAAGGGTAGCCTTACCATAGGGCTTGTTTTTCAATCAAATGAAACATACCTCAGATATTGCAACCCCTCCCACCTCAGCACAAGTGAGCTCACATAAGACAGGTAAATTATCAATCCTGGCTTACAGGTTGGAAAATAGCAGAGTGCTGGCTTTAGCAGGTTCAAATTGCCAACAAGTGTATAATACACTAAAGCAGGTCTAGGCGCTAGAAGCTAGACATTCCATTTTCCTGTGGTGAAGGGTCTCTTGAGTAGTACAGGAAGCTGCAGTTAGTACACAGGCAAGAGGGTATATAGCAGGCAGGCAGGCATGGCAAACCTTCACTGCTCTACACTATGACGTGAACACAACAAGAACAAATAATGAAAAAGAAATGTAGGCAACAACCACAAAGTCTTATACCATGTAGCATCTTAGGTCTGATTTTTTTACAACACCAAAACTGTTAAGTTAAATTTAGTTTGAGACTCCGCTGTACTGGCCTGACACAATATTTTTGGCAGGTGATTGATACCTTTTATATTCCAACTAATTTCTGTGCAAGTGCAGTCCTGGTATAGAAACTGTGTTATGACTTACCTTGAAAACAAATGACTCATTAAAGACAGGGTTCAGGTTTTTCTTTTGAACCTTGGTGTCAAACTTCTTCTTCTTGTCTGGGAGGACAAAGACCTTGACGTACGGGTCAGAGGTACCTCCGCTGTCCATGGAGATAAGATCAGCAGCTTGGAGGATTCCCACTGTGAGCTGTGAGGGGAGGGGAGGGAGGGGAGGGGAGGGGAGGGGAGGGAGGGGAGGGGAGGGGAGGGAGGGGAGGGGAGGGGGGTTAGAGTGTTCAGGGGTCAAAGACAGCATTGAGGCAAACCAAACATATTAGGTGAGAAAACAACATACATTAATATATTCATGTGTGCTTCCTGTCACTGCTGCAGACAAATGCTGCAGCCTTGTTACATAAGCTTGTGGCCTGTTGGCTGACAACCTAAAGCTGCAGCAATAATTATCACAGCCCTTTTACATGACCAAGATTAGATACAAGATATCCACACTAGAGCTGTCAAATATATTTGCTGCCATGTCATCAGAAAGTCACAGAATATCATGTTACAGTAGTTTTGCATATCTGAAAAAGAGGAACTTGTGCCAAGTATCAATATGCTCTGAATGATGGAGAGATTCATTATTTTTAAGGTACAGAAATGTATTTGGTTAGAAAGAAAGGACCTGCTTTTAATGTACATTTTCATCTCAAGACCTGATCCTACATCAGTGATTCCAAGCCCTGATCCTGCGTCAGTGATTCCAAGCCCTGATCCTGCGTCAGTGATTCCAAGCCCGGATCCTGCGTCAGTGACTCCAAACCCTGATCCTACATCAGTGATTCTAAGCCCTGATCCTGCGTCAGTAATTCCAAGCCCGGATCCTGCGTCAGTGACTCCAAGCCCTGATCCTGGGTCCGTATCTCATGAAGGACTTCCTTATTTCAGAATGAATCTGCATTTCCACTCGTCTTGGACTTATGTCACACTGCCAAAATCCTGCATGGCATTGCACACTCACTGTAACACTGACTCTACCCATTCATTTACAACAATAGTAAATATACTAGAGAAACCCTCTCATTCCCAGAACCCCCGATCTGGATTCACTGCTCTCTTTAATATTTTTATTCATCAACCCTAAATCCAGCTGTTGTCAGCTGTCCCTCCCCAAAACTGTCGCTGCACAATTCTGCTGATGTTTTTACAGAGCTGTTGATAAAAGATGCTTGTTTTTTCAAGGTACTTTGAGGGGTTGTAGTCATGCTATGTGGAGTTTGTACTCAACAATGCCAAATCTGAGCTGTAGCTCAGTAAAAACACACTGATTTCTAGATGGATGACTCACCACCAGGTTCTTCAGGTCCACCAGTCTACTCTCTGGATATCCATACATCTGTTATTTAGACTACTGTAACTATGCCTTTAATTTCTAGAAGAAGATAGGGCTGGGCAGGAGTAATCCAGTATCGGAGTACTCGAACGGACGTCAAAACTCAATCTTTAACCACAGATCACCTTTTTTTCATATACTAGGCAAATGTAGGAGCAGCAATCTCGCGTCACATCTTTTGCCGCTGCAAAGCACCGCCGTCACCTCACCAAAGCCGCGCAGGTAACACAGCTCATTATGGTTTCAATGAATGATTCAAATGACTTTTTTTTGTGGACTGAATAAGTAATGGAGCAATTTGATTTCAGTTTATATTTAATAACTCAACTTACTTTTAGTAGTCCTTTTGATTCCTAACACAAGGCTTTCACAAGCAAGGGCCACTGCTGAGGTTACTGCCTTTTTGAAGATTGTGTTTCCCACAATATAATATAAATAGTTGATATTACGGTTTCAATAAATTAATCTTAAAATGTCACTAGTGTTTTTATTGTCTGAATATATGGGTCAATTTAGTTATTAGGATTTGTTATCTGTAATGGTTATGATAAATTAGACATTGTTGCACACTGTTGGCATATTGATAAATGTGCACACATAATGTTTTGTGTTCTAAAAATGATAGGGGTTTTTTAATAGTAAAAAAAAACATATTCCCATCCCTGGATGTTGATGGACTCTTACTGATAGACTGACAACGCTGCACATATTGTATTAAGGTAAAAAAAAAAAAAGCCTAATACAGGTTTTGCTGAGCAGTTCCTACAAGGATTTAAGGGTAAAATATCAGCTACTGACCTTACTGTCTTGGAAGTCATAGTCCAGCGAGTACTGCAGCTTGCCAAGTTTCTCCTCCTCTTTCTCTTCCTCCTCTTTCTCCTCCTCCGTGAGGCCTGTCTCGCCTTCATCATCATCATCGTCCTGTTTCTGCAGTGGTTGAACACAGGACACAGGGATCAGAGCTGCGGGGTCAGGGGTTATGTGTAGGAGGCAGATAGAGGGTGCCCCACTCACCACAGACAGCATGCCACAGACAGACAGTGGATGTTCAGAGGCTTGTGTTGTGTTGCATTGCGTTGCGCTGCGTACTGTAGCACCAGGGTTTGTTGCGTTGCCTTGCCTTGCATTGCGTAGCACCAGGGTTTGTTGCGTTGCCTTGCGTTGCCTTGCTCCCGCTTACCTGCTTCTCACCTGGTGGCATAGTGGAATACCATCCTGTCCCTAATGCAACCAGGAACTCAGGAATTATGTTTTCTAGCCAATGACTTGAATTCAAAATGTCCTTTGGTGACACAATTGTTTTACCCTGTCTTTTACATCTTACCCAATATTCCCAAGGAACTAGTTAAATGATCCTTCAAAAGCAGGGCCTGTATAATCTTACTTGCTTCCTTTTTATTCCATTAATGTGTCACCAAGGAATGTTCCTCTCAAGTCAGGTCACCATTTTTCCCAGCCAAATGGTAGCTACAGGATTAAATGGCATAGCCAGCTATTTGCATAATGTAGAAGCAGTATTTCAGTTAGATAAAAGACAGTTATGGTAACCCCTGTTTCTGACATGTTCAAGTTTCCGTGACTATTTCATCTGCAAACCTGTTCTTTATTTTTAAATTCTTGTTTTCAATCTTCATTGAGTGACAAAGTTATTGGGGTGCAGATGAAAAATATTGATTGATTGGTCATGCTGTTAGCATTGTCGTCATCATGTCCCACAAACAACCAACCATGCCCCTTTTCACATGCATATATTAATAGAGTTATTTGTGAGTTGCGTTTAAACTATGCCCAATACGTTTTATATTGGGGTGAGTTTGGCATCACACTGTCACATAGTGGGCGATACGTTATTTCAATATTGTTTTTGCTTTCTCTCAGGATTTTATGGAGTAGACCATAGCGTTCTCATTTAAATTCTCAAAACTTAATTACAAAACATGATAGAAAAGCAAAGAAGCTACGATCTTCATTCCATGAAACCCCCCCCCCCCCATCATCATCATCATCATCATCTGCC
The DNA here is from genome assembly GCF_021184085.1 of Oncorhynchus gorbuscha. Lineage (NCBI taxonomy): Eukaryota > Metazoa > Chordata > Actinopteri > Salmoniformes > Salmonidae > Oncorhynchus > Oncorhynchus gorbuscha. The sequence continues at coordinate 69,296,584 of NC_060190.1, read as the reverse complement.
CATGGGTCAGAGAGCATCACCGCGATCCTTCCACCTACCGTAGATCAGGGGTCCATCACAGTCAAGAAACACGATGCACACATAAGAGACAAAGTGAAGAGGAGGAGAGCAGAGAGAGGAAGAGGTTTGAACTTACGACACACCAGAAAACAAACAACACCACCGGCAACACTGGGACGATGAAAAATGACACAGTGATTGTCTGTTCGTAAAAAAAAAAATGTAAACGTCCTTCGAGGACCATCTTTCACCATGTGGAGACAATTAATTGTTTTAATAACTGTTACTGTTGAATGGGGCCCTGTTAATGATATTGGACACATTCAGCCTGGAATTAAGAAGGAGCACTTTTCACAGTCCTCCCCTGTTTATTCTGCTTAGTCTGAGATATGGCTCCTCTGATCCATGGGTATCGTGTCTATTATCCTTAAGCACGGAGGGCAGCTTACCCTAGCACTCATCCGTTAATTGGAATACCACAAAAGACAGGGCTTCATTACCTTCTCTACCCATTACCTAAACCATCCCTGGTCCTTTTCCCATTACCTAAACCATCCCTGGTCCTTTTCCCATACCTAAACCATCCCTGGTCCTTTTCCCATTACCTAAACCATCCCTGGTCCTTTTCCCATTACCTAAACCATCCCTGGTCCTTGTCCCATACCTAAACCATCCCTGGTCCTTTTCCCATTACCTAAACCATCCCTGGTCCTTTTCCCATTACCTAAACCATCCCTGGTCCTTTTCCCATTACCTAAACCATCCCCGGTCCTTTTCCCATTACCTAAACCATCCCTGGTCCTTTTCCCATTACCTAAACCATCCCTGGTCCTTTTCCCATACCCAAACCATCCCTGGTCCTTTTCCCATACCTATACCATCCCTGGTCCTTTTCCCATACCTAAATCATCCTTGGTCCTTTTCCCATTACCTAAACCATCCCTGGTCCTTTTCCCATTACCTAAACCATCCCTGGTCCTTTTCCCATTACCTAAACCATCCCTGGTCCTTTTCCCATTACCTAAACCATCCCTGGTCCTTTTCCCATTACCTAAACCATCCCTGGTCCTTTTCCCATTACCTAAACCATCCCTGGTCCTTTACCCATTACCTAAACCATCCCTGGTCCTTTTCCCATACCTAAACCATCCCTGGTCCTTTTCCCATACCTAAACCATCCCTGGTCCTTTTCCCATTACCTAAACTATCCCTGGTCCTTTTCCCATTACCTAAACCATCCCTGGTCCTTTACCCATTACCTAAACCATCCCTGGTCCTTTTCCCATTACCTAAACCATCCCTGGTCCTTTTCCCATACTAAACCATCCCTGGTCCTTTTCCCATTACCTAAACCATCCCTGGTCCTTTTCCCATTACCTAAACCATCCCTGGTCCTTTTCCCATACCCAAACCATCCCTGGTCCTTTTCCCATACCTATACCATCCCTGGTCCTTTTCCCATACCTAAATCATCCTTGGTCCTTTTCCCATTACCTAAACCATCCCTGGTCCTTTTCCCATTACCTAAACCATCCCTGGTCCTTTTCCCATTACCTAAACCATCCCTGGTCCTTTTCCCATTACCTAAACCATCCCTGGTCCTTTTCCCATTACCTAAACCATCCCTGGTCCTTTTCCCATTACCTAAACCATCCCTGGTCCTTTTCCCATTACCTAAACCATCCCTGGTCCTTTACCCATTACCTAAACCATCTCTGGACCTTTTCCATCCCTGGTCCTTTGTGTAATTTTCACTGTATGTCACAATGAAGTACAGCACACATTTTAAAACGACAACAACAACCACATCAAGAGAACAGAGAGGATAGGAGGTTATCGACATGTCTCCCTAAATCTGGTCTAAGTGCTGCCAATGAAAGATCAAAGGTTGTTACTGATACACCAAGAGATGCATAAAGAGCATGTGTTGTTGGTCAAATCTATATACAGATGTCAGATCTTAATTTGATCACTCTCTTGCTGCTGAGAATTGTCCTGCACCGCGGGAAATGCAGAGTATCTTCGTGATTGACATATATTCACAGAAAACCTATACTAACACATGGTTAAATATTAACAGTATTGCACTCTTGATGTAGCCTACTTTTGGCCAGCTAATAGTCCAACCACTGATCAAGCAACATTATAGAATAAAAGTTCAAATTCTGTTGCTGCAATTACGGTATATACATACAAAAGTATGTGGACATCCCTTCAAATGATTGGATTTGTTTATTTCAGCCACACCCGTTGCTTATAGGTGTTTATAATCCAGTGCCAAGTCTTGGTCCAAAAGGCTCCTTAACAGCTTCTACCGATAAGCCATAAGACTGCTGAACAGTCAATCAAATTGACTATTTGCATTGACCTCCCTCCTACTTAGTTTTTACAATGCTGCTACTCGCTGTTTATTATCTATGCATAGTCACTTTACCCCTACCTACATGTACAAATGACCTCGACTAACCTGTACCACAACCCATTGACTCGGTATCAGTACCCCCTGTATATAGCCTCATTACTAACCTGTACCACAACCCATTGACTCGGTATCAGTACCCCCTGTATATAGTCTCATTACTAACCTGTACCACAACCCATTGACTCCGACGGATCCGACTCTGGGTATCAGTACCCCCTGTATATAGTCTCATTACTAACCTGTACCACAACCCATTGACTCGGTATCAGTACCCCCTGTTTATAGTCTCATTACTAACCTGTACCACAACCCATTGACTCAAGCATCAGTACCCCCTGTATATAGTCTCATTACTAACCTGTACCACAACCCATTGACTCGGTATCAGTACCCCCTGTATATAGTCTCATTACTAACCTGTACCACAACCCATTGACTCGGTATCAGTACCCCCTGTATATAGTCTCATTACTAACCTGTACCACAACCCATTGACTCGGTATCAGTACCCCCTGTATATAGTCTCATTACTAACCTGTACCATAACCCATTGACTCGGTATCAGTACCCCCTGTATATAGTCTCATTACTAACCTGTACCACAACCCATTGACTCGGTATCAGTACCCCCTGTATATAGTCTCATTACTAACCTGTACCACAACCCATTGACTCGGTATCAGTACCCCCTGTATATAGCACTTCTTGATGATGCAGAAGCAGCAGGTGAGGATAGTCATTACTAACCTGTACCACAACCCATTGACTCGGTATCAGTACCCCCTGTATATAGTCTCATTACTAACCTGTACCACAACCCATTGACTCGGTATCAGTACCCCCTGTATATAGCCTCGTTATTATTATTTTATTGTCTAACTTTTTTACTTTTTTATGTTTTCCTTTAGTTTATTTAGTAACTATATTTTCTTAAAACTGCATTGTTGGTTAAGGGCTTGAAACTGAGCATTTCACGATAAGGTTTGCACCTGGTGTATTCGGCTCATGTGACAAACACAATCTTATTTGAATTTGATTTCCTTTGATGAATTACGCTTCACCATCTGCCAGTCCGACGGACGAATCTGGGTTTGGCAGATTCCAGGAGAACGCTACCTGCCTGAATGCATAGTGTCAACTGCAAAGTTTTGTGGAGGACGAATAATGGTTTGGGGCTGTTGTTCATGGTTCAAGCTAGGCACCTTAGTTCCAGTGAAGTGAAATCTTAACGCTACAGCAAACAATCACATTTTAGACAAGTCTGTTCTTCCAACTTTGTGGCAATAGTTTGGGGAAGGCCCTTTCCTGTTTCAGCATGACAATGCCCCCGTGCACAAAGCGAGGTCCATACAGAAGTGGTTTGTCGATATCGGTGTGGAAGAACTTGACTGGCCTGCATAGAGCCCTGACCTCAATCCCAACGAACACCTTTGGGATAAATTGGAACTCCAACTGCAAGCCAGGCCTCATTAATACTCTTGTGGCTGAATGGAAGCAAGTCCCCACAGCAATGTTCCAATATCTAGTGGAAAGCCTTCCCAGAAGAGTGGAAATTGTTATAGCAGCAAAGGGGGGGGACCAACTCCATATTAATGCCCGTCATTTTGGAATTAGATTTTCAACTAGCAGGTGTCCACATATTTTTTGTCAGGTAGTGCATTTTACTGTGGTCAAACTAAGATCTTGCATCTTTACATATTGACCAAAACATTCCCAAGTTCCTCAAGCAAAATAAATTGTTGCACAGTAAATAAAACAGGCAACCTTGTTGTTATGGAGGAATGGAGTCTGTGGCTTAGTAGGCTAATAATTATAGACGCCATCTGTCAGCTATCCTAGTCCTGTATGTCTATGTTCATCATCTAAAAATAAATAATTAACCTACTGATATTCATGTGAGTTTTGTGTTCATATTCATATGAGTTTTATGAGTTTTGTGTTCACATGAAATGCGTATCCTGAGTGTGATATAAGTTATGTCTGTCGGAGCAGCATGTACTCTGTGAACTGAGTTTAAATGTGGAGCCTGAAGCACCATACCTCGTCTCCTTTCATGTTCTTCATGTTGAGGCCATCTTTGCCCTTCTTGCCCTTCTTGTTCTTCTTCTTCTTACAGCAGCACTTCTTGATGATGCAGAAGCAGCAGGTGAGGATGAGGAGGGCGGCCACCACAGCGATAGCTATGATGGCCCAGGAAGGCACTGCAACACACAGGGAAATTATGAGGAAAAGAACACTACTATGTAAATACCTCAATATGGGTTGGACTCCTATGAGATCATTCAGATTTAAGATGCTATGTTCCAATATTGTTCCAATCATAGTACATGAGTTACGAGTCAGGGTTGGGGAAAAAATCAGTATTTTGGTTAACCAGGGAAGACGTACATGGGATCTTATCGATCTCGTTCATGAACTTGCTCTTGATCTCTTCGAACATGTCGTTCTTGGAAACTGTGCCGTTGCCTGGGGGTTCAGCCACGGTGGTGGCGATGGCGACGGCTGGGGCTGCGGTCATAGTGGCGCCGGTGCCCGTGGGCTCTGGACCCACCATGGCCTCAGGCTTATTCTTGAACAGGTTCCACTTCATCCTCAATGACTAGGCCACACACACAGTCCCTGGGGCAAGTCACAGACACACAAAGAGATGGTCAGTTGCCATCACCAGCAGCACAGGCAATGAAGTGTGTAACCTTTGGTATAACACACAAACACACACACATATCAAAAAGACAAGTATTTCATCACTCATTACCTGTTGACATACATGTATCACTATCATGGTAATATTTAGGGAATTAAAAACAGGCATCTGTTAGAGATTTACTTCAGCAGTTAGATTAGTCCTCTCTGGCACTCCACTCCAATAGAAACAATTTAGTAGCTGAGTATTGGTTTTCTCCACACAAAGTAACAAAATGGAGGATCTACAATTATACCATGTGACCCAACTCAATGCCTTAGCAATGTGCCAGACAGTAGAGCAGCACAGTGACAAGGCTGGAGTGGTTTGTAGGGAAATGGCCACATCACAGACCCTGAGGATAAAAATGTCAGCCGGTAGTCCTGCATCCTTAATGTACTATAAACTCCTAAATGGATTTAACTCAGGGATGAAACGGCTAATCTCATTTGTTTGAGGAATGAGACACAGTATCTTAATATTACATCAATGTCAATGGAGTAAAATTCTATCAAATGAGCCCTCAGTCCCTTGTGAAACCGATATTCAACATTACAGCATTACATCACGGTCCGTTAGGGATGAAATAAAAATGAATGGTTGGAGTTAACACATCTTCTACTTGAGGTGGATAACGTGCCAAATAAATACTAAGGCTCCCTTTCCAAAATTTGTTCCAAAGAGGACTATTTTACATTTATGATGCGGGATCTGCTCTCTCTGAAGGAATGGCAAAGACTAAGGTGATTATAATATATCAATTATAATATGCTATGTCTCTTCTGAAACAATCATCTCCACCAAATTGAAATGAGGCAATCGTGACCGAAACATCCTTCATTCTACTGGAGTGTCTAGGTCCAAAAGGCTCCTTATCAGCTTCTACCCCCAACCCATAAGGCTGATGAACAATTCATCACTGTTTATTATCTATGCATAGTCACTTTACCCCTACCTATATGTAAATAGTACCTCAATTACCCCGACTAACCTGTACCCCCGCATATAGTCTCATTATTGTTATTTTATTGTGTTACTTTTTTAAACTTTAGTTTATTTAGTAAATATTTTCTTAACTCTTATTGTCTTAAAACTGCATTGTTGGTTAAGGGCTTGTAAGTAAGCATTTCACAGCAAGGCCCATGTGATAAATACAATTTGATTTGATTTGAATCCTAATAGGATTAGCAATGAACTGTACTGACACAATTAACCCTGTGAGAAGGAGAGATGGAGAGGCTGAATGGGAATTATGACCTTCGGATGCATGTTAGACCAACTGTTATAGGCCCCGCCTATTGCTCCCCAAAGAGTTCTCAGGAGTTCCCATTATCATGTACTGACTCATAATTACACATCTATAACAGTGCATGGCTTCTCATGTCTAATCATCTATAACAGTGGATGGCTTCTCATGTCTAATCATCTATAACAGTGGATGGCTTCTCATGTCTAATCATCTATAACAGTGAATGGCTTCTCATGTCTAATCATCTATAACAGTGAATGGCTTCTCATGTCTAATCATCTATAACAGTGAATGGCTTCTCATGTCTAATCATCTATAACAGTGGATGGCTTCTCATGTCTAATCATCTATAACAGTGAATGGCTTCTCATGTCTAATCATCTATAACAGTGAATGGCTTCTCATGTCTAATCATCTATAACAGTGAATGGCTTCTCGTGTCTAATCATCTATAACAGTGAATGGCTTCTCATGTCTAATCATCTATAACAGTGAATGGCTTCTCATGTCTAATCATCTATAACAGTGGATAGCTTCTCATGTCTAATCATCTATAACAGTGAATGGCTTCTCGTGTCTAATCATCTATAACAGTGAATGGCTTCTCGTGTCTGATCATCTATAACAGTGAATGGCTTCTCATGTCTAATCATCTATGATAGTGAATGGCTTCTCATGTCTAATCATCTATAACAGTGAATGGCTTCTCATGTCTAATCATCTATAACAGTGAATGGCTTCTCATGTCTAATCATCTATAACAGTGAATGGCTTCTCGTGTCTAATCATCTATAACAGTGAATGGCTTCTCGTGTCTAATCATCTATAACAGTGAATGGCTTCTCGTGTCTAATCATCTATAACAGTGAATGGCTTCTCATGTCTAATTAAGGATTCATTTCAGATAAATTATATTAATGTTAGAGATGAGATCACTGTGCAAATGGAAAAAGGTATAACAGGAAGCAAATTAATTATATATTTTGTAATCTACCCAGCAGGGTTTGGCTCAACTCAAATTGAAGGCAGTCAATTCAGGAAGTGATTAGAAATGTACAAATCAGAAATGTTTGAACTTTTACTTTTCAGTTTATTGAGAAGTAATTGAAAATAAATACATGTATTTATTTGTATTATTGAACTGTAATTTGAGTGAACTTCCTGAATGAACTGCCCTGCTACCCAGATGCAGGCTACGGTAATAACAGTGCTTATCAATCTGACTGCACCAACCACAATCATAACGAATAAGAATGAATGAAACACAATAACCCCGCGTCTGTCTTCTTCTGCGGAATCCTATAGACTACAAACAGCTGGCCAAATAAATTCTCATCTCAGGCCTCAGCAAGCATCATATCATTCTGTGCCAGTTCTGTGTTGCTCTCAGGGGCGGCAACAGGAGGAGAGAGTAGGAAACGTTACCCAATTACATTGAAGTCTGACCATTTATTTCCCAGAATTCCTAGCTACACTGGAGTCTCAGGGGTGACACCAGCATATGATTAACATTTACAGATCACGGTGATACTCATTGTGAGTCATACTCATATTTGATTGGGTAGGACTAAGCAGGGCTGAGAAATGTCACGACAGTGCGAAAAGTGTACCTCTAACCTTGAGCCGACCCACTCAACAACCCATAGGATAAAGAGCTACTTGTTGCCACACGGCCATTGTCCGGCTCTGCCTCCCTGCTGTCCCTATTGTATCCTTCTCCCAGGGCAGGATATCTAAGGTGGAAAATGACAAAGGCTACTCCCCTATTCTGCACATACATAATTGGTTATACATCTATTACTCACCAAAATCAATAATGATTACCCTATCATCTCTCCTGATATCTACAATCCTATTGGTCTGATAATAGACTAACCCTATCATCTCTCCTGACATCTACAATCCTATTGGTCTGGTGATAGACTAACCCTATCATCTCTCCTGACATCTACAATCCTATTAGTCTGGTATTAGACTAACCCTATCATCTCTCCTGACATCTACAATCCAATTGGTCTGGTAATAGACTAACCCTATCATCTCTCCTGACATCTACAATCCTATTGGTCTGGTGATAGACTAACCCTATCATCTCTCCTGACATCTACAATCCTATTGGTCTGGTGATAGACTAACCCTATCATCTCTCCTGACATCTACAATCATATTGGTCTGATAATAGACTAACCCTATCAACCCTCCTGACATTTACAATCCTATTGGTCTGGTAATAGATCAACCCTATCACCTCTCCTGACATTTACAATCCTATTGGTCTGGTATTAGACTAACCCTATCATCTCTCCTGACATCTACAATCCTATTGGTCTGGTAATAGGCTAACTATCATCTCTCCTGACATTTACAATCCTATTGGTCTGATAATAGACTAACCCTATCATCTCTCCTGACATCTACAATCCTATTTGTCTGGTAATAGACTAACCCTATCATCTCTCCTGACATCTACAATCCTATTGGTCTGGTAATAGACTACCCCTATCATCTCTCCTGACATTTACAATCCTATTGGTCTGGTAATAGACTACCCCTATCATCTCTCCTGACATTTACAATCCTATTGGTCTGGTAATAGACTAACCCTATCATCTCTCCTGACATCTACAATCCTTTTTGTCTGGTAATAGACTAACCCTATCATCTCTCCTGACATTTACAATCCTATTGGTCTGGTAATAGATCAACCCTATCACCTCTCCTGACATTTACAATCCTATTGGTCTGGTAATAGACTACCCCTATCATCTCTCCTGACATCTACAATCCTATTGGTCTGGTAATAGACTACCCCTATCATCTCTCCTGACATCTACAATCCTATTGGTCTGGTAATAGACTAACCCTATCATCTCTCCTGACATCTACAATCCTATTGGTCTGGTAATAGACTAACCCTATCATCTACTGATGATACAACAACTCTTTGGAAAAGTAGCTGATACAAAATACCATTATTGCTTGAGGGTTGGTATACAATACTTTGACGGAGTATTTCTATGTCAACTATTGAAAAGGGATAGAAACTGGATATATTGTAATTGAATATATGCTTATTGTAACATACACTGAGTGCACAGAACATTAAGAACACCTTCCTAACATTGAGTTCCACTTCCGTTTGCCCTCAGAACAGCCCCAGTTCGGCGGGGCATGGACTCTACAAGGTGTTCATTTGACTACAAAGCTTCCCACACTTGTCAAGTTGACTGAATGTCCTTTGGGTGGTGGATCATTCTTAATACAGTGGAAACTATTGAATGCGAAAAACCAAGCAGGGTTGCAGTTCTTGACACACTCAAACCGGTGCGCCTAGCACCTACTACCATCCCTGTTCAAAGGCACTTCAGTCTTTTGTCTTGCCCATTCACCTTCTGAATGGCACACATACACAATCCATGTCTCAATTGTTTTAAGGCTTGAAAATCATTATTTAACCTGTTTCCTCCCCTTTATCTACAGTGAGTGAAGTTGGATTTAACAGGTGACATCAATAAGGGGTCATAGCTTTCACCTGGAATCACCTGGTCAGTCTATGTCATGCTATGTGTGTGTGTGTGTGTGTGTGTGTGTGTGTGTGTGTGTGTGTGTGTGTGTGTGTGTGTGTGTGTGTGTGTGTGTGTGTGTGTGTGTGTGTGTGTGTGTGTGTGTGTGTGTGTGTGTGTGTGTGTGTGTGTGTGTGTGTGTGTGTGTGTGTGTGTGTGTGTGTGTGTGTGTGTGTGTGTGTGTGTGTGTATGAGCCTGTGTGTGAGCCTGTGTGTGTGTGTGGTTGTGAGCCTGTGTGTGTGTGTGTGTGTGTGTGTGTGTGTGTGTGTGTGTGTGTGTGTGTGTGTGTGTGTGTGTGTGTGTGTGTGTGTGTGTGTGTGTGTGTGTGTGTGTGTGTGTGTGTGTGTGTGAGTGTGTGTGTGTGGTTGTGAGCCTGTGTGTGTGTGTGTGTGTGTGTGTGTGTGTGTGTGTGTGTGTGTGTGTGTGTGTGTGTGTGTGTGTGTGTGTGTGTGTGTGTGTGTGTGTGTGTGTGTGTGTGTGTGTGTGTGTGTGTGTGTGTGTGTGTGTGTGTGTGTGTGTGTGTGTGTGTGAGCCTGTGTGTGAGCCTGTGTGTGTGTGGTTGTGAGCCTGTGTGTGTGTGTGTGTGTGTGTGTGTGTGTGTGTGTGTGTGTGTGTGTGTGTGTGTGTGTGTGTGTGTGTGTGTGTGTGTGTGTGTGTGTGTGTGTGTGTGTGTGTGTGTGTGTGTGTGTGTGTGTGTGTGTGTGTGTGTGTGTGTGTGTGTGAGCCTGTGTGTGAGCCTGTGTGTGTGTGGTTGTGAGCCTGTGTGTGTGTGTGTGTGTGTGTGTGTGTGTGTGTGTGTGTGTGTGTGTGTGTGTGTGTGTGTGTGTGTGTGTGTGTGTGTGTGTGTGTGTGTGTGTGTGTGTGTGTGTGTGTGTGTGTGTGTGTGTGTGTGTGTGTGTGTGTGTGTGTGTGTGTGTGTGTGTGTGTGTGTGTGTGTGTGTGTGCTGTGTGTGTGTGTGTGTGTGTGTGTGTGTGTGTGTGTGTGTGTGTGTGTGTGTGTGTGTGTGTGTGTGTGTGTGTGTGTGTGTGTGTGTGTGTGTGTGTGTGTGTGTGTGTGTGTGTGTGTGTGTGTGTGTGTGTGTGTGTGTGTGTGTGTGTGTGTGTGTGTGTGTGTGTGTGTGTCTATGCGTCTGTATGTGAGAGGGTTTCCAATGCAAAAAGCTTCCCAGAGGTTTTTCATTCCCTCTAAAAGGGCTGGATGACAAAAACGATCTGTCTCAGTTTAGTTGACAAGCAGTTTCTAAGGCCCATCTAAATGAGCAAGCAAGACAATTGAGCAGAATTGGGATACATGGCAGGCAAACGTAGAGCTTAACCCAGATTACATGTGTCCTCACTGGAGACAAACCGACACACGCAGCCAGATCACCACGTGCAATCTATTTTGCTCGAGATCAGCCTGCCAGATCAGCTAGATCACCACGTGCACTCTATTTTTCTCTAGATCAGCCAGCCAGATCACCACGTGCACTCTATTTTTCTCTAGATCAGCCAGCCAGATCACCACGTGCAATTTATTTTGTATAGCTTTTACCATCAAAGAATGTTACCTTGTCAAACCAACAGTCTTTTGTTGTAGATGTAAAGAGGTGTTTATATGTAGTTGACATATTTATGTTTTCAGAAACTTTGTGTAAACTGTACAGTTGTCTACCTAAGATACCAAGTATTAAGTCAATGCTATACTGTATGTAGGAAATGCAGTGTCTAAAGTCGCAACAGACAGTGAAATGATCAAAACATGGTTCAGCAGCAACAGTAAAACAGTATTCTGTCAGCTTAGTTCATAACTTGTATGAGGCTGTGATTCAATGCAAGGGGCATTATAGCGCGGACAGGTCCTTTATGATTGAGCCGACATGTGCAGCGTTTACCGTGAATGCAACCTACGCAAGTGCTGCATTGTCGGCTGTATAGTGTGCTGCTCTATAACGTGGCTTGGATTGAAACCAGGTCTGTGTCTTCGTAATGAAACCTCGTCTTCATTGACCTATAGGCCACAAATCAACACGCTTTGCATCTCCAACAGGTGCATTTTTTAAAGTGTTTAAAAAAACCTTTAAACAGCTAAAGGCGATATGCTATCCCACTCCACAAGACATGTGTTCAATTCCAGACTCCTTATGAAACGCTACAGCAGAGAAACTAGTTGTTGCCGAGCAAATCAGATCCAGCTGAATTGTTTCTGTCTGATACCTTACAGCCTGCCTGAGGCCATGCTAGCCAATGGAGTTTGGGATCAGACAAATCAAATGACTAATTATTTGATGTCACAGACAGAATGAAAATGGCTAGAATAGACATAACTGCTTACTCTGTCCTCGCTCTCATTTATCGATATACACCAATCTTAACAGATAAGGATAATTATATGACAAATTAAAATGATTCCTGTCAAACAAATGGACATCATACATCACGACTTATAATAATTGTCGTAACAGCAATTCTCACAGGCTATATTCAATCATAGCATAATAACCCTTGTCTAATTCTCAACTTGTATAGCGACTGTAAGGAGACAGAGACAAGAAGAGAAAGCTATCCATCCTATTCATAGTAGTACGTACTGTACCTCAACGCTGCAGGTACTCTTAGCACTTATATACCAGTGTCTACATTTATGCAGTTCAACACAGGACAGCTCCACTTAGCTAGTCAAAAACCGAAAGCCCCAGAAACACACCATACAAACCCAATACAAACCCAATACAAACCCAATACAAACCCAATACAAACCCAATACAAACCCAATACAAACCCAATACAAACCCAATACAAACCCAATACAAACCCAATACAAACCCCTCAAATGGTCTAATGATTTGCACATTCATAGTTCAAATCTTCAAACAACAGAAGAATCATTTGACAATCATTTGACACTGTATAATAAAAACAAAATCAGTATCAAAGTTATCCTTAAATGACCTGCATGTCTATATTACCCGGTGATTACCATTTCCAGGGAGGAAATGAGAGTGAGGTAGAAAGTATTACCAGTCTAATGTGATGTTCCCACTGGCTGGGTGACCCATCCAATAATCAGGCTCGTAGGGCTAACGTTTCCGTGCCGTGGTAATATCTACTGATTTCTCCCATAAGCAGAGACTGCAGTCTCTCCCCTCACTTCTCTCCACTGCAGCAGAGCAGGGCAGTTCTTTCTCTCGCTCTCTCTCTCTCTCTCTCTCGCGCCCTCTCTCTCTCGCTCTCTCTCCAGTACAAACCGTCTCCCGCCTTTCCCACCCTCAATCACACACCTCCCTCTCTCAATTCTCTCCTCCTTCACTGTCTCTCCCTCAACATACACACACTCTCTCAATTACCTCCTCCCTCACTGTCTCTCCCTCAACATACACACACTCTCCAATTGTCTCTCTCTCTTACTCTCTTCGTCCTCATTTGCGATGCTGCTCACACTGCTGAATGCAGTATGCTGTGCATCAGTCTAGCATCTGATAGCCATCGTAAATGATCAATATTTAAACCCCCGTTCTCTGTTCCTAAGGGTTGGAATGGCTCACCGATTCTCTGGTATGAAAGAGGGATGGAAGAGAGATGGAAAGATAGGCATGGAATGAGAGAGAAAGAAACAAGAGGAGAAGAGGAGAAAGAGAGAGAGAGGGAAGAGGGAGGGGTATAGGTGAGGATAGAGGGAAAGAGAGAAAATTGAGAGGTAAAGTATTTACACTGAAGTTGAAAGGGTCATACCATTCACTGTACTGCGTATACCAATATCTCCTCTTCAGCAAACAACCATGTATAAACATTCAGTCTTCCATCGTAGTAATGTTTGATATGCCTTATGAAGAGTCTACAATCACTCCTTATCAGCCAAGAAACCCCTTCAAAATGCAGGAGACAGAATGCAGGTTTAGTTGAGAGGGATCAGCATCTCAGAATAGGTGTGCTGATTTAGGATCAGTTTGGCCTTATAGATCACAATAAATAATAATTTTTCTTTTTTTAACTAGACAAGTCAGTTATGAACAAATTCTTATTTTCAATGACAGTAGGTTAACTGCCTTGTTCAGGGGCAGTACGACAGAATTTTACCTTGTCAGCTCAGGGATTCGATCTGCATTCCTTTCTGTTACTAGTCCAACGCTCTAACCACTAGGCTACCTGCCACCCCAGACTGCACGGACAGGGAAGACCTGATCCTAGATCAGCACCTCTACTCTGAGATGCTTGACATATGGCTCCTGGTGAACATGTCCTCCTCACAACACATATCTTACATGGGAGGATTTGAAAGGTGACAACAGGATGTAACAAGGATAAGGCCTTGGTGGAATCATGACAGTTATCTTGTTACAATTCACACAATAGATGTAACAATGGACAAACCAAATGATCCATTTGACCTGTTTTGATTAGGATACCAAGATTATTTGATTATATGTCACGATTCATTACAAAATTACTATCATATTGATCCAGCATGAAATCTTGTTTCATATAGCTGCAATGAAAAGGATTTTGTAAACATGTCATTTTAACTCTGAACTCTCAAGTTGTTCAAGTGCACCTTGAGGTTATTATGGAGTTAGTCTGCTCTATAGTATGGAGTTAGTCTACTCTATAGTATGGAGTTAGTCTACTCTATAGTATGGAGTTAGTCTACTCTACAGTATGGAGTTAGTCTACTCTACAGTATGGAGTTAGTCTACTCTATAGTATGGAGTTAGTCTGCTCTATAGTATGGAGTTAGTCTACTCTATAGTATGGAGTTAGTCTGCTCTATAGTATGGAGTTAGTCTGCTCTATAGTATGGAGTTAGTCTGCTCTATAGTATGGAGTTAGTCTGCTCTATAGTATGGAGTTAGTCTGCTCTATAGTATGGAGTTAGTCTGCTCTATAGTATGGAGTTAGTCTGCTCTATAGTATGGAGTTAGTCTGCTCTATAGTATGGAGTTAGTCTGGATAGTATGGAGTTAGTCTGCTCTATAGTATGGAGTTAGTCTGCTCTATAGTATGGAGTTAGTCTGCTCTATAGTATGGAGTTAGTCTGCTCTATAGTATGGAGTTAGTCTGCTCTATAGTATGGAGTTAGTCTGCTCTATAGTATGGAGTTAGTCTGCTCTATAGTATGGAGTTAGTCTATAGTATGGAGTTAGTCTGCTCTATAGTATGGAGTTAGTCTACTCTATAGTATGGAGTTAGTCTGCTCTATAGTATGGAGTTAGTCTGCTCTATAGTATGGAGTTAGTCTGCTCTATATTATGGAGTTAGTCTGCTCTATAGTATGGAGTTAGTCTGCTCTATAGTATGGAGTTAGTCTGCTCTATAGTATGGAGTTAGTCTGCTCTATAGTATGGAGTTAGTCTGCTCTATAGTATGGAGTTAGTCTACTCTACAGTATGGAGTTAGTCTGCTCTATAGTATGGAGTTAGTCTACTCTACAGTATGGAGTTAGTCTGCTCTATAGTATGGAGTTAGTCTACTCTACAGTATGGAGTTAGTCTGCCCAGTATGTGGTGTTAGTCTGCTCTACAGTATGGATTTAGTCTGCCCTATAGCATAGAGTTAGTCTACAGTATGGAGTTAGTCTGCCCAGTACATGGTGTTAGTCTACTCTATAGTATGGAGTTAGTCTTCCCAGTATGTGGTGTTAGTCTGCTGTACAGTATGGAGTTAGTCTGCCCTATAGCATAGAGTTAGACTACAGTATGGATTTAGTCTACTCTACAGTATGGAGTTAGTCTGCCCTATAGCATAGAGTTAGACTACAGTATGGATTTAGTCTACTCTACAGTATGGAGTTAGTCTGCTCTACATTATGGAGTTAATCTGCTCTACAGTATGGCGTTAGTCTGCTCTACAGTATGGAGTTAGCCTTCCATATAGTATGGAGTTAGTCTGCCCAGTATGTGGTGATAGTCTGCTCTATAGTATGGAGTTAGTCTGCTGTACAGTATGGAGTTAGTCTACTCTACAGTATGGAGTTAGTCTGCCCTGTAGCATAGAGTTAGTCTGCTCTACAGTATGGAGTTAGTCTGCCCGGTATGTGGTGTTAGTCTGCTCTACAGTATGGAGTTAGTCTGCTCTACAGTATGTGGAATTAGTCTGCCCAGCATGTGGAGTTAGTCTGCTCTAGAGTATGGAGTTAGTCTGCTCTACATTATGGAGATAATCTGCTCTACAGTATGGAGTTAGTCTGCTCTACAGTATGGAGTTAGTCTGCTCTACAGTATGGAGTTAGCCTTCCATATAGTATGGAGTTAGTCTGTCTACAGTATGGAGTTAGTCTGCTCTACAGTATGGAGTTAGTCTGCTCTACAGTATGGAGTTAGCCTTCCATATAGTATGGAGTTAGTCTGCTCTACAGTATGGAGTTAGCCTTCCATATAGTATGGAGTTAGTCTGTCTACAGTATGGAGTTAGTCTGCTCTACAGTATTTGCTTTGTCTGCTCTACATTATGTGGAGTTAGCCTTCCATATAGTATGGAGTTAGTCTGCTCTACAGTATGGAGTTAGTCTGCTCTACAGTATGGAGTTAGTCTGCTCTAGAGTATGGAGTTAGTCTGCTCTACAGTATGGAGTTAGCCTTCCATATAGTATGGAGTTAGTCTGCTCTACAGTATGGAGTTAGTCTGCTCTACATTATGGAGTTAATCTGCTCTACAGTATGGCGTTAGTCTGCTCTACAGTATGGAGTTAGCCTTCCAAGTATGTTGAGTTATAATTCCCTACAGAGACAAGATTGTGCTTAAATCTACTGCTAAATAACATGTTGTGACCTTATGGTTTGTAAGATAAGGCAGTTTTGCATACCACATCCATTCATCTGTTTAACTCCAGCAGAAATCACCCTTCCACCATATGGTATCCTTTCATTTGCACAACAAATTGGTGACATAAAAAAAACAGAAATAATAATGTTCTCCCTTGAATGAAACTGACCGGTTTGTCTTCTAACTAGCTGCCATGTTCCTGTCCTCCCAACCCCTCTAGTTTGAGCCGAATCCTCTATCAGCATTCCAGTAAGGACTTTAGTGGAAAAGTAGTATTTCTGCTCATCTCCAGCACTCTCCCATCCACCTCCAGAGGGAATGCCTCATCCATCTCCAGCACTCTCCCAGCCACCTCCAGAGGGAATGCCTCATCCATCTCCAGAACTCTCCCAGACACCCCCAGAGGGAATACCTCATCCATGTGTTTGTGTGGAAGTGAACAGCTGGTGGCAGCCAGACCGGCCCAGCAGGGGCTCTGTCTCTGCCATGTTACAGGATGTTATGACTCCCTTTGCACAGAGGGGGGCAGTACTGAACTCACAGCTCACTGTGCATGGTCCGGTTATGCCCTCGGCTGGAATAAGTAAGAGTTGATGTTGTACTATGTCAATATTCCCAAAACGAGTGGTATTAAAACTTTTTCAGAGGGGACTCCATTGTTTCCTATAGAATTTCTGTTATAGATTTCGCGATCCCAAATCTGAAGACACCGCCTTATGATCGGTAAATGTAGATTTTTACATTAACAAATAACCTTTAATTCATTAAATTGTTATCTCTTATGATGAAAAGAAACCAATAATTACATTTACTAAATTAAGTTTTATTTTTCAAATGATCTTTATAAAAAATGTTAGTATATCGTCTCGTACAATAATTTGTATTATTATTTTTGATTTTTTTTGAGGGGGGGGTGAAGTGTGCAGATTATTGTACGAGATATATCGATATATATGTACATGTTTGCGGCGACCCACTGCAGTTCCCACGACTTTAAATAGCACTGCACTAAACCTTCCTTAATACCCCCGCACTCCCTACCCACTTACTCACTCTCCCCTCATGGATGTTAAAGCATTTGATTTGTGTAACATTGGGCTAGCAGGAGTTCCCTTAACATCATTTGATTTCTTTTACATCTGTGAGATGGAGTGAACAAGCACATACTTTGGGGAGGCGGGCAAGAAATCGGACAGCAGCCAGTCTCTGGGTGGAAGTTGCCCAGAGGTACAGATCATGTTTTCATTGACTGAGTATTAGTAATGACGAACAAACGATGCTTGTACTTGTACACAAATCATGTGACAGGAATGTCCTGTTATGTCAGGTGAAAGGGATACCGTGTTGTTGGCTGGAATTGATTACCTTGTCTTTGGTAGTGACCTCTCCCTCCCAGGGTTATTATCTCTGACAATAACATAGCCCACATCCAGCCCTATGCTGTATTGGCCTATATACAGTACCCGTAAAAGGTTTGGACACACCTACTCATTCAAGGGTTTTTCTTAATTTTTTATTATTTTCTACATTGTAGAATAATAGTGAAGATATCAAAACTATGAAATAACACATACGGAATAATGTAGTAACCAAAAATGGTTATACAAATATATTTTATAAGTAGCCACGCTTTGTATTGATGACAGCTTTGCAGACTCTTGACATTCTCTCAACCAGATTCATGAGGTAGTCACCTGGAATGCATTTCAATTAACAGGTATGCCTTGTTAAAAGTTAATTTGTGGAATTTCTTTCCTTCTTAATGCGTTTGAGCCAATCAGTTGTGTTGTGACAAAGTAGGGATGGTGTACAGAAGATAGACCTATTTGGTAAAAGACCATCCAAATTATGGCAAGAACAGTTCAAATAAGCAAAGAAAAACGACAGTCCATCATTGCGTTAAGACATGAAGGTCAGTGTCACGGCTTTCTAGGTGTGAAGGAGAGTCGGTCCAAAATGCGGCGTGTAGATTGCGATCCATGTTTATTAAACTGAAGCAACACGAATCTAAATACAAACACTACAAAACAATAAACATAACGAAAACAGCCTAATACTGGTGCAAATAACCACAGCACAAGGACATCAGGACACTAAGGACAATCACCCACGAAACACTCAAAGAATATGGATGCCTAAATATGGTTCCCAATCAGAGACAACGATAAACACCTGCCTCTGATTGAGAACCACTTCAGACAGCCATAGACTTAACTAGAACACCCCACTAAGCTACAATCCCAATACCAACACACCTCATACAAAACCCATGTCACACCCTGACCTGACCAAATAAATTAAGATAAACACAAAATACTTCGACCAGGGCGTGACAGTCAGTCAATTCGGAAAACGTCAAGAACTTTGAATGTTTCTTCAAGTGCAGTCACAAAAACCACGAAGAGCTATGATGAGGACCGCCACAGAAAAGGTACCTAGTCAGTTGTACATCTGAAATGTGTCTTCCGCATTTAACCCAACCACTCTGAATCAGAGAGGTGCGGGAGGCTGCCTAAATTGATATCCATGTCTTCAGAGCCTGGGAAACGGGCAGAACATCAGATTTTTACATTGTCAGCTCTGGGATTCAATCCATCAACCTTTCAGTTACTGGCCCAAAACTCTAACCACTAGGCTACCTGCCATACCGGAAAGGAAGACCCAGAGTTACCTCTGCTGCAGAGTATAAGTTCATTTGAGTTAACTGCACCTCAGAGTGCAGCCAAAATAAATGCTTCACAGAGTTCAAGTAATAGACACGTCTCAACAGTTTAGAGGAGACTGTGTGAATCAAGCATTTGTGGTCAAATTGCTGCAAAGAAACCACTACTAAAGGACACCAAAAAGAAGAAGAGACTTGCTTGGACCAAGAAACACGAGCAATGGACATTAAACCGGTGTGATGGTGTGGTGGTGCTTTGGTGGTGACACTGTCTGTGATTTATTTCAAATTTAAGTTACTCTTAACCAGCATGGCTACCACAGCATGGCTACCTTCTGCAGCGATACGCCATCCCATCTGGTTTGCGTTTGGTGGAACTATAATTTGTTTTCAACAGGACCATGACCCAACACATCTCCAGGCTGTCTTAGGGCTATTTGACCAAGAAGGAGAGGGATGGAGTGCTGCATCAGATGACCTGGCCTCCACAATCACCCAACCTCAACCCAATAGAGATGGTTTGGGATGAGTTGGATGACAGAGTGAAGGAAAAGCAGCCAACAAGTGCTCAGGATATGTGGGAACTCCTTCAAGACTGTTGGAAAAGCTTTCCAGGTGAAGCTGGTTGAGAGAATGCCAAGAGTGTGCAAAGCCGTCATCAAGCAAAGGGTTGCTACTTTGAACAATCTAATATCTAAAATATACTGCACTTTGATTTGTTTCACACTTTTTTGGAAACTACATGATTCCATATGTTATTTCATAGTATGGCTGTCATCACTATTATTCTACAATGTATAAAATGGTTAAAAAAATTAAGAAAAACTCTGGAATGAGTCCAAACGTTTGACTGGTACTGTACTGTACTGACTGGTACTGTAGGCTATAGCAGGTTGTGACGCACATGTAAATGTGCTACTGTCATCTATCTCACTAATCCACTAATTGATGGAATTGAAACGTGTGGCTGTGGAAATCAGTTCACTGAAATATGAGACAAACTTTCCAAAGTCTTAATGTAATGTTAGTGCTCTATGCTCATTGAAAAGATTACAGGAAGTTAACTAGGCCTATATTTTGTCAGTATTTTTCCTAGAGAAAATATCAGATGATTCGGGTTGAACTATCTATACCAAACTGGGATTTCTGAGGACTACAAAGAATTATCTAAGAACTGGGTCTTAGCTCCATTTTTCTAAGTGCATTTTTATTGAACCAGAAAAACACTCCCAAAAGACTAGTTTATGGAAACTACTTTGAATATCAATTATTCTAATAAAAAATCAAACATAATTGTCTTTGTGTTAACAGAAGAAAATAATACAATTAAATGCAAGTGATTTTTCCAGAAGCTAATTAGAATACTCCCAACATATCATCAACTCGGGATAGCTTTATCCAACAACATGTTTTATCACATTGTTCCAGCACTGCCAGTGTTGAATCCCCATGTGAAGACTTAGTTTTCACAATTTGTTAGAAAAACCTTATTTTTTCCCCGTACCCCATTCAACATGACCTTGGTTAACATCTGCAACTCACAGACTACAGAACAACACCAGCCCAAGTGAAGAGATATGGCTGACCAGAGGGGTTTTTAGTTGTCACTTGTCTAAAGTGTGTGTTGGATTGATGATGATACTGTGTTCAAACAGACCCATAGATCTAGACTGTATGTTCCATAAATCAAACCTGGACCAATAGAAAGAACCTTGCTCATAAAGAAGAGGGCAGCTCGAGCTTGACTCATGAAGATTTTACAGCACACATGATCCAGTACATGGTAGTGGGTGATTTAGTATGTTCTTTGGAAAATTGCAAACACAGTTGCTAAAGAAGGCACATAAGCTATTGATGAATGCAATACTTTGGAGCAGATTCTTCTTGGAATGTTCATTGACCCCATGATAGTAATTAAGCTAATTAAGACTTGCATGCTGTTACTCATCAACATCAAACAAATATTGTAGTAGGCCTGTAAGATGAAGTTAGGGTGGAGTTCTGAATACAGTGTTAGATGGTACTACAGTACATACAGACAATGGCGACGAACCAGATTCGACCAGTCACCGTTCTAACTGCATCGATTCAGCAGCTCTAGTATAATGGTGCCATGTGACAAGCCATTCTGCAAGGTCATAGTGCATAGAAACCATAACAGTGATCTGGAGCTCCTGAATTATTGATCACTGAGGATTCCTGTTCCCCACTTCTGCCGTATGGGATTCCCGCACCCCCTCCCTTCCCTTGTCCCCCTGCCCCCCTCCCCTCCTGCACCTCAAAACCAAATCAACCCCAGTGCATCTATCTGTGAGAGAAACTCTCTCAACCTGGGCCCAGATCCACATGAGTGGTTCAGTTCAGCTGTGTGGACTGCTAAGCTAAGACATGATAACAACCAAGCGAAGTCAAAGAGAGAGAAAGTAAACCCGGGCCGTAGAGTTAATGTGTGGTTTTTCTGAGTTGCATGCAGGGGGCTTCTAGTCGTCAATGTTATTTGGACCACGTTTCACTTCCCTCCGCTGTGACGGCAAAGAGGATGGGCACTGCATTCTCTCCAGATCCTGCAGGCAGCACTGCAATGCAGGGGTGTAACGTACAAAGATGAAGCTCTCTCTCTCTCTCTTTCTCTTTATCTCTCTCTCTCTCTCTCTCTCTCTCTCTCTCTCTCTCTCTCTCTCTCTCTCTCTCTCTCTCTCTCTCTCTTTCTCTTTCTCTTTCTCTCTCTGTCTCTCTCTCTCTCTCTCTCTCTCTCTCTCTCTCTCTCTCTCTCTCTCTCTCTCTCTCTCTCTCTCTCTCTCTTTCTCTCTCTCTTTCTCTTTCTCTCTTTCTCTCTCTCTCTCTCTCTCTCTCTCTCTCTCTCTCTCTCTCTCTCTCTCTCTCTCTCTCTCTCTCTCTCTCATGCACTTACAGAGGTAGATTGTTATGTTGATCCCCTCTGATTAAGTTACCTTTTGATGTAATTGACCAGAAAGTATGTTTATATCTCTGCAATAAGAGCATGTAGGCTAGTCCTAAAATGGCCACATGAGGTCAGCAGGGGCAGCTAGTATAAACAGAGAGAGAGAAAAAAAAGAACTGGTACTCATTTCCAAAATGTAATTCCTGACTGGCAAGAACCACTCCCGTTATTGTACAAATAAAGGTCCACGATAAAGTTAAAAAATCAACTATTGCTGAGATATATTAAAGGAGGAGTTTGATACACAAACACACACACACACAAACGTGTCTCTCCGGGCCCCTCGTAATGCTGACAGTGCAACTACAAGGCAGCCAAGAATACAACTAGGGAGGTGTAGTCTACAAATGGCAGTAATGTGCAGATAGTATCACAGTCAACCAGCAGCAGTAGTCTCAACAGTAAGACAGTAGCATTGTAGTTAGCTCAGGACTGACAGTGTTTGACTGATGATATAATTGTTACAGTTTGAATTGAATCTGATACACTAGACTGGGTATACAAACACATAATAGCCTTTTCTCTAGGTCTAACACACAACAGTTACTATTACATTCACAGATCATCTCTGTAACTGTAACAATTCAGTTATCAGTGGGGCTGATCAAGAAGGTGGGGGACTCCGTTGAGAAGCCTTGTCTTGTTCCAGGTCATCTGCTCAGGCATGTTATGGGTCAGTGTTCGTGTAAAAGTTGTGAGATTATATGATGCCTATAACTGAGTCAGAAACAGACAGAGCCTGGATCCATTTGAAAACACCAGTTTCAACATCAACAGTGAAGAGGCAACTCTGGGATGCTGAATTTCTAGGCAGAGTTCCAATGTCTGTGTTCTTTAGCCCATCTTAATCTTTTCTTTTTATTGGCCAGTATGAGACATGGCTTTTTTTTGCAACTCTGCCTAGAAGGCCAGCATCCCAGAGTCGCCTCTTCACTGTTGACATTGAGACTGGTGTTTTGCGGGTACAATTTAATAAAGTTAAGGACTTGTGAGGCATCTGTTTCTCAAGCTAAACTTTTAAAATGATAAACGTGGATTTGCTAACACAACATGCCATTAGAACAAAGGAGTGATGGTATCTGATAATGGGCCTCTGTATTTCTGATCAATTTGATGTTATTTTAATAGACAAATAATGTGCTTTTCTTTCAAAAACAAGGAACTTTCTAAGTGACCCCAAACTTTTGAACGGGAGTGTATATATTATAACTTGTTTTGCTACTATAGGTAGCGTTAGCTAGCGCTAGTTGGCTGTACCTGCGCTAAAAACCCAGTATTTTTCTTCCTATAGCTTGTCCGCCGTCTTCTTTTTAAATAATGGGCAAAAATGTTTTCATCACTTTAATTGACCTACCTGATCAAAATGAGTTATCGCATGCTCTCTCCTCTCGCCGCAGCAGGCATACAGTATAGCAATTTGTTTGGAAAATCAAATCAAAATAAAATCTCAGTATCGAATCGCAATAAATACAGTTCAATAACCAAACTATTGTCTTTCAAACTCCAGGTGTAAAGTCACAGCTGTCATCTTTGAATCTTAATTCAGATTTTGGGGAAAACGTGGTCGCATAAAAAACAGAGGGAGATTTTACCGTAATTATGTTACCAAACTTTTCATTTGCACAGTTTTGGTGAAATTGTCTATGTAAATTGTCCTTATACATAGTTGTATGGTTTGTTAAACTTTTATATCAATGGTTTTTGCTTTGCATACCTTTCAAAGTTAAATAAATCTGAGTTAAAATGTCATTTGGTTACTGTGGAATTGCCCTTTTTTATGATTATGATCTCACAAAGTACGAGGAAAGGAACGGTGTTTACCTGAACCAGGCCAAATACCCAGGACGTGAAAGGCAATGTTCTACTTACTGTGTTTGGACTAGATCGTACACCTGGAGCATTGTATAGTCTAGGCTAATGCTGTAAAGCTGTTGTGATCAGCCATATTGGTAAAGGCCTCAGGCTCAAGCAAGAAGAAGTTACATTGAGGAACTATCGGTCCATCTTCATTCCTCTTCAATGTATTATCATACATATAGCACCGCATGTACATCACAGAAAAGTCAAAAGGAGAACGATCCAGCTGTCACCACACAGACGTATAATATCAGACTATTTACTTGGAAACTATTGGAAAATGAAGCAGACATTTACTAATTACGCTCTTCCTTATTAAAATCTCCTGTCTCCAACTGTAATTAAATGAATTGACCTGAGAATTCTATTATAATTAACTAAGATCAATTGTGAAATAAGAGGAGTCATTTTCAATTACTCTTTCACATAAACCTACTTTATAACATGACCTACCAAACATCCAACCACTTGGAAGACTAAAGGATATGATTGTGTGAAATAGAACATTCTCTGATCATTAAAAGTAATAGATGTATTCATATACACTCTACCGCATGGGGCTTTGCATGCTTGAACTTCTTTCACATTATCAACAGAACACTATAGGCTAGTCACCACCTGGTGACATAACTAGTTCTAGAATACTATAGGCTAGTCACCACCTGGTGACATAACTAGTTCTAGAATACTATAGGCTAGTCACCACCTGGTGACATAACTAGTTCTAGAATACTATAGGCTAGTCACCACCTGGTGACATAACAAGTTCTGGAATACTATAGGCTAGTCACCACCTGGTGGCATAACTAGTTCTAGAATACTATAGGCTAGTCACCACCTGATGACATATCTAGTTCCAGAATACTATAGGCTAGTCACCACCTGGTGACATAACTAGTTCTAGAATACTATAGGCTAGTCACCACCTGGTGACATAACTAGTTCTAGAATACTATAGGCTAGTCACCACCTGGTGACATAACTAGTTCTAGAATACTATAGGCTAGTCACCACCTGGTGACATAACAAGTTCTGGAATACTATAGGCTAGTCACCACCTGGTGGCATAACTAGTTCTAGAATACTATAGGCTAGTCATCACCTGGTGACATAACTAGTTCTAGAATACTATAGGCTAGTCACCACCTGGTGACATAACTAGTTCTAGAATACTATAGGCTAGTCACCACCTGGTGACATAACTAGTTCTAGAATACTATAGGCTAGTCACCACCTGGTGACATAACTAGTTCTAGAATACAATAGGCTAGTCACCACCTGGTGACATAACTAGTTCTAGAATACTATAGGCTAGTCACCACCTGGTGACATAACTAGTTCTAGAATACTATAGGCTAGTCACCACCTGGTGACATAACTAGTTCTAGAATACTATAGGCTAGTCACCACCTGGTGACATAACTAGTTCTAGAATACCATAGGCTAGTCACCACTTGATGACATAACTAGTTCTAGAATACTATAGGCTAGTCACCACCTGGTGACATAACTAGTTCTAGAATACTATAGGCTAGTCACCACCTGGTGACATAACTAGTTCTAGAATACTATAGGCTAGTCACCACCTGGTGACATAACTAGTTCTAGAATACTATGGGCTAGTCACCACCTGGTGACATAACTAGTTCTAGAATACTATAGGCTAGTCACCACCTGGTGACATAACTAGTTCTAGAATACTATAGGCTAGTCACCACCTGGTGACATAACTAGTTCTAGAATACAATAGGCTAGTCACCACCTGGTGACATAACTAGTTCTAGAATACTATAGGCTAGTCACCACCTGGTGACATAACTAGTTCTAGAATACTATAGGCTAGTCACCACCTGGTGACATAACTAGTTCTAGAATACCATAGGCTAGTCACCACTTGATGACATAACTAGTTCTAGAATACTATAGGCTAGTCACCACCTGGTGACATAACTAGTTCTAGAATACTATAGGCTAGTCACCACCTGGTGACATAACTAGTTCTAGAATACTATAGGCTAGTCACCACCTGGTGACATAACTAGTTCTAGAATACTATAGGCTAGTCACCACCTGGTGACATAACTAGTTCTAGAATACTATGGGCTAGTCACCACCTGGTGACATAACTAGTTCTAGAATACTATAGGCTAGTCACCACCTGGTGACATAACTAGTTCTAGAATACTATAGGCTAGTCACCACTTGGTGACATAACTAGTTCTAGAATACTATGGGCTAGTCACCACCTGGTGACATAACTAGTTCTAGAATACTATAGGCTAGTCACCACCTGGTGACATAGCTAGTTCTAGAATACTATAGGCTAGTCACCACCTGGTGACATAACTAGTTCTAGAATACTATAGGCTAGTCACCACCTGGTGACATAACTAGTTCTAGAATACTATAGGCTAGTCACCACCTGGTGACATAACTAGTTCTAGAATACTATAGGCTAGTCACCACCTGGTGACATAACTAGTTCTAGAATACCATAGGCTAGTCACCACTTGATGACATAACTAGTTCTAGAATACTATAGACTGGTCACCACCTGGTGACATAACTAGTTCTAGAATACTATAGGCTAGTCACCACCTGGTGACATAACTAGTTCTGGAATACTATAGGCTAGTCACCACCTGGTGACATAACAAGTTCTGGAATACTATAGGGTAGTCACCACCTGGTGACATAACTAGTTCTGGAATACTATAGGCTAGTCACCACCTGGTGACATAACTAGTTCTGGAATACTATAGGCTAGTCACCACCTGGTGACATAACAAGTTCTGGAATACTATAGGCTAGTCACCACCTGGTGACATAACTAGTTCTGGAATACTATAGGCTAGTCACCACTTGATGACATAACTAGTTCTAGAATACTATAGGCTAGTCACCACCTGGTGACATAACTAGTTCTAGAATACTATAGGCTAGTCACCACCTGGTGACATAACTAGTTCTAGAATACTATAGGCTAGTCACCACTTGGTGACATAACTAGTTCTAGAATACTATGGGCTAGTCACCACCTGGTGACATAACTAGTTCTAGAATACTATAGGCTAGTCACCACCTGGTGACATAACTAGTTCTAGAATACTATAGGCTAGTCACCACCTGGTGACATAACTAGTTCTAGAATACAATAGGCTAGTCACCACCTGGTGACATAACTAGTTCTAGAATACCATAGGCTAGTCACCACTTGATGACATAACTAGTTCTAGAATACTATAGGCTAGTCACCACCTGGTGACATAACTAGTTCTAGAATACTATAGGCTAGTCACCACCTGGTGACATAACTAGTTCTAGAATACTATAGGCTAGTCACCACCTGGTGACATAACTAGTTCTAGAATACAATAGGCTAGTCACCACCTGGTGACATAACTAGTTCTAGAATACTATAGGCTAGTCACCACCTGGTGACATAACTAGTTCTAGAATACTATAGGCTAGTCACCACCTGGTGACATAACTAGTTCTAGAATACCATAGGCTAGTCACCACTTGATGACATAACTAGTTCTAGAATACTATAGGCTAGTCACCACCTGGTGACATAACTAGTTCTAGAATACTATAGGCTAGTCACCACCTGGTGACATAACTAGTTCTAGAATACCATAGGCTAGTCACCACTTGATGACATAACTAGTTCTAGAATACTATAGACTGGTCACCACCTGGTGACATAACTAGTTCTAGAATACTATAGGCTAGTCACCACCTGGTGACATAACTAGTTCTAGAATACTATAGGCTAGTCATCACCTGGTGACATAACTAGTTCTAGAATACTATAGGCTAGTCACCACCTGGTGACATAACTAGTTCTAGAATACTATAGGCTAGTCACCACCTGGTGACATAACTAGTTCTAGAATACTATAGGCTAGTCACCACCTGGTGACATAACTAGTTCTAGAATACTATAGGCTAGTCACCACCTGGTGACATAACTAGTTCTAGAATACTATAGGCTAGTCACCACCTGGTGACATAACTAGTTCTAGAATACTATAGGCTAGTCACCACCTGGTGACATAACTAGTTCTAGAATACTATAGGCTAGTCACCACCTGGTGACATAACTAGTTCTAGAATACTATAGGCTAGTCATCACCTGGTGACATAACTAGTTCTAGAATACAATAGGCTAGTCACCACCTGGTGACATAACTAGTTCTAGAATACTATAGGCTAGTCACCACCTGGTGACATAACTAGTTCTAGAATACTATAGGCTAGTCACCACCTGGTGACATAACTAGTTCTAGAATACTATGGGCTAGTCACCACCTGGTGACATAACTAGTTCTAGAATACTATAGGCTAGTCACCACCTGGTGACATAACTAGTTCTAGAATACTATAGGCTAGTCACCACCTGGTGACATAACTAGTTCTAGAATACAATAGGCTAGTCACCACCTGGTGACATAACTAGTTCTAGAATACTATAGGCTAGTCACCACCTGGTGACATAACTAGTTCTAGAATACTATAGGCTAGTCACCACCTGGTGACATAACTAGTTCTAGAATAGCATAGGCTAGTCACCACTTGATGACATAACTAGTTCTAGAATACTATAGGCTAGTCACCACCTGGTGACATAACTAGTTCTAGAATACTATAGGCTAGTCACCACCTGGTGACATAACTAGTTCTAGAATACTATAGGCTAGTCACCACCTGGTGACATAACTAGTTCTAGAATACTATAGGCTAGTCACCACCTGGTGACATAACTAGTTCTAGAATACTATAGGCTAGTCACCACCTGGTGACATAACTAGTTCTAGAATACAATAGGCTAGTCACCACCTGGTGACATAACTAGTTCTAGAATACTATAGGCTAGTCACCACCTGGTGACATAACTAGTTCTAGAATACTATAGGCTAGTCACCACCTGGTGACATAACTAGTTCTAGAATACCATAGGCTAGTCACCACTTGATGACATAACTAGTTCTAGAATACTATAGACTGGTCACCACCTGGTGACATAACTAGTTCTAGAATACTATAGGCTAGTCACCACCTGGTGACATAACTAGTTCTGGAATACTATAGGCTAGTCACCACCTGGTGACATAACAAGTTCTGGAATACTATAGGCTAGTCACCACCTGGTGACATAACTAGTTCTGGAATACTATAGGCTAGTCACCACCTGGTGACATAACTAGTTCTGGAATACTATAGGCTAGTCACCACCTGGTGACATAACAAGTTCTGGAATACTATAGGCTAGTCACCACCTGGTGACATAACTAGTTCTAGAATACTATAGGCTAGTCACCACCTGGTGACATAACTAGTTCTAGAATACCATAGGCTAGTCACCACCTGGTGACATAACTAGTTCTGGAATACTATAGGCTAGTCACCACCTGGTGACATAACAAGTTCTGGAATACTATAGGCTAGTCACCACCTGGTGACATAACTAGTTCTGGAATACTATAGGCTAGTCACCACCTGGTGACATAACTAGTTCTGGAATACTATAGGCTAGTCACCACCTGGTGACATAACTAGTTCTAGAATACTATAGGCCAGTCACCACCTGGTGACATAACTAGTTCTAGAATACTATAGGCTAGTCACCACCTGGTGACATAACTAGTTCTAGAATACCATAGGCTAGTCACCACTTGATGACATAACTAGTTCTAGAATACTATAGGCTAGTCACCACCTGGTGACATAACTAGTTCTAGAATTCTATAGGCTAGTCACCACCTGATGACATAACTAGTTCTAGAATACTATAGGCTAGTCACCACCTGATGACATAACTAGTTCTAGAATACTATAGGCTGGTCACCACCTGGTGACATAACTAGTTCTAGAATACTATAGGCTAGTCACCACCTGGTGACATAACTAGTTCTGGAATAATATAGGCTAGTCACCACCTGTTGACATAACTAGTTCTGGAATACTATAGGCTAGTCACCACCTGGTGACATAACTAGTTCTAGAATACTATAGGCTAGTCACCACCTGGTGACATAACTAGTTCTAGAATACTATAGGCTAGTCACCACCTGGTGACATAACTAGTTCTAGAATACTATAGGCTAGTCACCACCTGGTGACATAACTAGTTCTAGAATACTATAGGCTAGTCACCACCTGATGACATAACTAGTTCCAGAATACTATAGGCTAGTCACCACCTGGTGACATAACTAGTTCTAGAATACTATAGGCTAGTCACCACCTGGTGACATAACTAGTTCTAGAATACCATAGGCTAGTCACCACTTGATGACATAACTAGTTCTAGAATACTATAGGCTAGTCACCACCTGGTGACATAACTAGTTCTAGAATTCTATAGGCTAGTCACCACCTGATGACATAACTAGTTCTAGAATACTATAGGCTAGTCACCACCTGATGACATATCTAGTTCCAGAATACTATAGGCTAGTCACCACCTGGTGACATAACTAGTTCTAGAATACTATAGGCTAGTCACCACCTGGTGACATAACTAGTTCTGGAATACTATAGGCTAGTCACCACCTGGTGACATAACTAGTTCTAGAATACTATAGGCTAGTCACCACCTGGTGACATAACTAGTTCTAGAATACTATAGGCTAGTCACCACCTGGTGACATAACTAGTTCTAGAATACTATAGGCTAGTCACCACCTGGTGACATAACTAGTTCTAGAATACTATAGGCTAGTCACCACCTGGTGACATAACTAGTTCTAGAATACTATAGGCTAGTCACCACCTGGTGACATAACTAGTTCTAGAATACTATAGGCTAGTCACCACCTGGTGACATAACTAGTTCTAGAATACTATAGGCTAGTCACCACCTGGTGACATAACTAGTTCTAGAATACTATAGGCTAGTCACCACCTGGTGACATAACTAGTTCTAGAATACTATAGGCTAGTCACCACCTGGTGACATAACTAGTTCTAGAATACTATAGGCTAGTCACCACCTGGTGACATAACTAGTTCTAGAATACTATAGGCTAGTCACCACCTGGTGACATAACTAGTTCTAGAATACAATAGGCTAGTCACCACCTGGTGACATAACTAGTTCTAGAATACTATAGGCTAGTCACCACCTGGTGACATAACTAGTTCTAGAATACTATAGGCTAGTCACCACCTGGTGACATAACTAGTTCTAGAATACATAGGCTAGTCACCACCTGATGACATAACTAGTTCTAGAATACTATAGGCTAGTCACCACCTGGTGACATAACTAGTTCTAGAATACTATAGGCTAGTCACCACCTGGTGACATAACTAGTTCTAGAATACTATAGGCTAGTCACCACCTGGTGACATAACTAGTTCTAGAATACTATAGGCTAGTCACCACCTGGTGACATAACTAGTTCTAGAATACTATAGGCTAGTCACCACCTGGTGACATAACTAGTTCTAGAATACTATAGGCTAGTCACCACCTGGTGACATAACTAGTTCTAGAATACTATAGGCTAGTCACCACCTGGTGACATAACTAGTTCTAGAATACTATAGGCTAGTCACCACCTGGTGACATAACTAGTTCTAGAATACTATAGGCTAGTCACCACCTGGTGACATAACTAGTTCTAGAATACAATAGGCTAGTCACCACCTGGTGACATAACTAGTTCTAGAATACTATAGGCTAGTCACCACCTGGTGACATAACTAGTTCTAGAATACTATAGGCTAGTCACCACCTGGTGACATAACTAGTTCTAGAATACCATAGGCTAGTCACCACTTGATGACATAACTAGTTCTAGAATACTATAGACTGGTCACCACCTGGTGACATAACTAGTTCTAGAATACTATAGGCTAGTCACCACCTGGTGACATAACTAGTTCTGGAATACTATAGGCTAGTCACCACCTGGTGACATAACAAGTTCCAGAATACTATAGGCTAGTCACCACCTGGTGACATAACTAGTTCTAGAATACTATAGGCTAGTCACCACCTGGTGACATAACTAGTTCTGGAATACTATAGGCTAGTCACCACCTGGTGACATAACTAGTTCTAGAATACTATAGGCTAGTCACCACCTGGTGACATATCTAGTTCCAGAATACTATAGGCTAGTCACCACCTGGTGACATAACTAGTTCTAGAATACTATAGGCTAGTCACCACCTGGTGACATAACTAGTTCTGGAATACTATAGGCTAGTCACCACCTGGTGACATAACAAGTTCTGGAATACTATAGGCTAGTCACCACCTGGTGACATAACTAGTTCTGGAATACTATAGGCTAGTCACCACCTGGTGACATAACTAGTTCTGGAATACTATAGGCTAGTCACCACCTGGTGACATAACTAGTTCTAGAATACTATAGGCTAGTCACCACCTGGTGACATAACTAGTTCTGGAATAATATAGGCTAGTCACCACCTGGTGACATAACTAGTTCTGGAATACTATAGGCTAGTCACCACCTGGTGACATAACTATTTATGGAATACTATAGGCTAGTCACCACTTGATGACATAACTAGTTCTAGAATACTAAAAGCGTCTGCTAAATGGCATATATTATTATTATTATTATTATTACTATAGGCTGGTCACCACCTGGTGACATAACTAGTTCTAGAATACTATAGGCTTGTCACCACCTGGTGACATAACTTGTTCTAGATTTTGGTTACCATATCAATGATGTAAAACATATAGGCATCAACAATCAATCTTGCAGATTATGTCTGAGTGTCTTTTCTCCAGTTATCAATAATGACAGAAATATAGCATTACAACTGATGAGTAGGGCCCTAAGTTTTTCCTGGCCAGTGAATTTGTTCAGGAAACACTGAAGGCCTTACTGAAAACTTCAGATAACAAAAATCAGCTATGAACCGGGTTTAGAGCCCTTTATTAAAGTTATCATTCCACATGCTGCTTCGTGCCAACAACTACAATGCCTGTACAGATCTGTGCAATCGCCAGTCCTTCAGTGGCAGGCTGGCAACTATGCAATTGCTTTCCCTTTTGTCATAAAAAAATGCAAGCACCGGGGAAAATCAGAAAGTGTTAGATCAAAAAATTGCAGTGTGACATCTCAACAGCATGACATCCAGACGTACAAGGGCATCAAGGACAACACAGGACCAAGATACGTGTCCAACTTCAAGAGAAATGTTTGTCAACAGTTGCTATCTTCAAGAGAAATACTTGTCCAGAGTTGCTATCTTCAAGAGAAATACTTGTCCACTGCTGTTATCTTCAAGAGAAATACTTGTCCACTGTTGTTATCTTCAAGATAAATGTTTGTCAACAGTTGCTATCTTCAAGAGAAATGTTTGTCTACAGTTGCTATCTTCAAGAGAAATACTTGTCCACAGTTGCTATCTTCAAGAGAAATACTTGTCCACTGTTGTTATCTTCAAGATAAATGTTTGTCAACAGTTGCTATCTTCAAGAGAAATGTTTGTCTACAGTTGCTATCTTCAAGAGAAATGTTTGTCTACAGTTGCTATCTTCAAGAGAAATGTTTGTCTACAGTTGCTATCTTCAAGAGAAATGTTTGTCTACAGTTGCTATCTTCAAGAGAAATGTTTGTCTACAGTTGCTATCTTCAAGAGAAATGTTTGTCTACAGTTGCTATCTTCAAGAGAAATGTTTGTCTACAGTTGCTATCTTCAAGAGAAATGTTTGTCTACAGTTGCAATCTTTGAGAGAAATGAACAAATGAACAAGAAATGAACAAATGAACAAAGACAATATTAATCTCACTGATCTAAAAGTGCACTTCCCAGTGAATTCTAGTATGTTGTGCCAGACCAGTACTTTATAGTATTAATGTATGCCATGACAATTTACAATGACTTATTTCAGCTTGCAAAACACACCAAAATCTTCCTAATTTTGTCCATGATTTTTATCTAGATCATGTGTACTACCCACTGCAATACTTTATAGAAGGAGTAATACATTGGTACTGTATTTTAAACTTGAAATAGCTAGTCAAAACACTAACTCAACTAACTGGGTACTAACGGCAATAGCTATACAGGATATTAATACAATAACTAACTGACGCAAGCAATTGGAAGAAGTCACATTTCAAATAAAAATAGTTGCCTCCAGTAAATAAATTGGCTGGGTCAAGGATTAAAGACAGGAAATGATTTTGAACATGATTCATATTCAGGATTATTATAATAAATTAGTAATGTCTCAGGACAGGATCTGTCGAGGCTGACAGTGACCTAAGTACATGGCACCCCCTGGATACAGTCTCAAAGTCCCTCAATCCTAACACCATCACAGTCCCTCCATCCCATCACCATCAGACTCCATCCTAACACCATCACAGTCCCTCCATTCCATCACCATCACACTCCATCCTAACACCATCACAGTCCCTCCATCCCATCACCATCACACTCCATCCTAACACCATCACAGTCCCTCCATCCCAACACCATCACAGTCCCTCTATCCCATCACCATCACACTCCATCCTAACACCATCACAGTCCCTCCATCCCATCACCATCACACTCCATCCTAACACCCTCACAGTCCCTCCATCCTAACACCATCACAGTCCCTCCATACCATCACCATCACACTCCCTCCATCCCATCACGATCACAGTCCCTCCATCCCATCACCATCACAGTCCCTCCATCCCACCACCATCACAGTCCCTCCATCCCAACACCATCACAGTCCCTCCATCCCAAAACCATCACAGTCCCTCCAACCCAAAACCATCACAGTCCCTCCATCCCATCACCATCAAACTCCATCCTAACACCATCACAGTCCCTCCATCCCAACACCATCACACTCCATGCTAACACCATCACAGTCCCTCCATCCCATCACCATCACACTCCATCCTAACACCATCACAGTCCCTCCATCCAATCACCATCACACTCCATCCTAACACCATCACAGTCCCTCCATCCCATGACCATCACACTCCATCCTAACACCATCACAGTCCCTCCATCCTAACACCATCACAGTCCCTCCATCCCATCACCATCACACTCCCTCCATCCCATCACCATCACAGTCCCTCCATCCCAAAACCATCACAGTCCCTCCATCCCAACACCATCACAGTCCCTCCATCCCAACACCATCACAGTCCCTCCATCCTAACACCATCACAGTCCCTCCATCCCAACACCATCACCATCCTTCCATGCCAACACCATCACAGTCCCTCCATCCCATCACCATCACACTCCCTCCATCCCATCACCATCACAGTCCCTCCATCCCAAAACCATCACAGTCCCTCCATCCCAACACCATCACAGTCCCTCCATCCCAACACAATCACAGTCCCTCCATCCTAACACCATCACACTCCCTTCATCCCATCACCATCACAGTCCCTCCATCCCATCACCATCACAGTCCCTCCATCCCACCACCATCACAGTCCCTCCATCCCAACACCATCACAGTCCCTCCATCCCAAAACCATCACAGTCCCTCCATCCTAACACCATCACAGTCCCTCCATCCCATCACCATCAAACTCCATCCTAACACCATCACAGTCCCTCCATCCCAACACCATCACACTCCATCCTAACACCATCACAGTCCCTCCATCCCAACACCATCACACTCCATCCTAACACCATCACAGTCCCTCCATCCTAACACCATCACAGTCCCTCCATCCCATCACCATCACACTCCATCCTAACACCATCACAGTCCCTCCGTTCCATCACCATCACAGTCCCTCCATCCCATCACCATTACAGTCCCTCCATCCCATCACCATCACAGTCCCTCCATCTCATCACCATCACAGTCCCTCCATCCCATCATCATCACAGTCCCTCCATCCCAACACCATCACAGTCCCTCCATCCTAACACCATCACAGTCCCTCCATCCCATCACCATCACACTCCATCCTAACACCATCACAGTCCCTCCATCCCAACACCATCACACTCCATCCTTACACCATCACAGTCCCTCCATCCCATCACCATCACACTCCATCCTAACACCATCACAGTCCCTCCATCCCATCACCATCACACTCCATCCTAACACCATCACAGTCCCTCCATCCCAACACCATCACACTCCATCCTAACACCATCACAGTCCCTCCATCCTAAAACCATCACAGTCCCTCCATCCCATCACCATCACACTCCATCCTAACACCATCACAGTCCCTCCATCCTAACACCATCACAGTCCCTCCATCCTAACACCATCACAGTCCCTCCATCCCAACACCATCACCATCCTTCCATGCCAACACCATCACAGTCCCTCCATCCCAACACCATCACAGTCCCTCCATCCTAACACCATCACAGTCCCTCCATCCCAACACCATCACCATCCTTCCATGCCAACACCATCACAGTCCCTCCATCCCATCACCATCACACTCCCTCCATCCCATCACCATCACAGTCCCTCCATCCCAAAACCATCACAGTCCCTCCATCCCAACACCATCACAGTCCCTCCATCCTAACACCATCACACTCCCTTCATCCCATCACCATCACAGTCCCTCCATCCCATCACCATCACAGTCCCTCCATCCCACCACCATCACAGTCCCTCCATCCCAACACCATCACAGTCCCTCCATCCCAAAACCATCACAGTCCCTCCATCCTAACACCATCACAGTCCCTCCATCCCATCACCATCAAACTCCATCCTAACACCATCACAGTCCCTCCATCCCAACACCATCACACTCCATCCTAACACCATCACAGTCCCTCCATCCCAACACCATCACACTCCATCCTAACACCATCACAGTCCCTCCATCCTAACACCATCACAGTCCCTCCATCCCATCACCATCACACTCCATCCTAACACCATCACAGTCCCTCCGTTCCATCACCATCACAGTCCCTCCATCCCATCACCATTACAGTCCCTCCATCCCATCACCATCACAGTCACTCCATCTCATCACCATCACAGTCCCTCCATCCCATCATCATCACAGTCCCTCCATCCCAACACCATCACAGTTCCTCCATCCTAACACCATCACAGTCCCTCCATCCCATCACCATCACACTCCATCCTAACACCATCACAGTCCCTCCATCCCAACACCATCACACTCCATCCTTACACCATCACAGTCCCTCCATCCCATCACCATCACACTCCATCCTAACACCATCACAGTCCCTCCATCCCATCACCATCACACTCCATCCTAACACCATCACAGTCCCTCCATCCCAACACCATCACACTCCATCCTAACACCATCACAGTCCCTCCATCCTAAAACCATCACAGTCCCTCCATCCCATCACCATCACACTCCATCCTAACACCATCACAGTCCCTCCATCCTAACACCATCACAGTCCCTCCATCCCATCACCATCACACTCCCTCCATCCCATCACCATCACAGTCCCTCCATCCCAAAACCATCACAGTCCCTCCATCCCAACACCATCACAGTCCCTCCATCCCAACACCATCACAGTCCCTCCATCCTAACACCATCACAGTCCCTCCATCCCAACACCATCACACTCCCTCCATCCCATCACCATCCTTCCATGCCAACACCATCACAGTCCCTCCATGCCAACACCGTCACAGTACCTCTATGCCAACACCATCACAGTCCCTCCATCCCATCACCATCACAGTCCCTCCATCCCATCACCATCACAGTCCCTCCATCCCATCACCATCCCTCCATGCCAAAACCATCACAGTCCCTCCATCCTAACACCATCACAGTCCCTCCATCCCATCACCATCACAGTCCCTCCATCCCATCACCATCACAGTCCCTCCATCTCATCACCATCACAGTCCCTCCATCCCATCACCGTCACAGTCCCTCCATCCCACCACCATCACAGTCCCTCCATCCCAACACCATCACAGTACCTCCATCCCAAAACCATCACAGTCCCTCCATCCCAACACCATCACAGTCCCTCCATCCCAACACCATCACAGTCCCTCCATCCTAACACCATCACAGTCCCTCCATCCCAACACCATCACACTCCCTCCATCCCATCACCATCCTTCCATGCCAACACCATCACAGTCCCTCCATGCCAACACCATCACAGTACCTCTATGCCAACACCATCACAGTCCCTCCATCCCATCACCATCACAGTCCCTCCATCCCATCACCATCACAGTCCCTCCATCCCATCACCATCCCTCCATGCCAAAACCATCACAGTCCCTCCATCCTAACACCATCACAGTCCCTCCATCCCATCACCATCACAGTCCCTCCATCCCATCACCATTACAGTCCCTCCATCCCATCACCATCACAGTCCCTCCATCCCATCACCGTCACAGTCCCTCCATCCCACCACCATCACAGTCCCTCCATCCCAACACCATCACAGTACCTCCATCCCATCACCATCACACTCCATCCTAACACCATCACAGTCCCTCCATCCCATCACCATCACACTCCATCCTAACACCATCACACTCCCTCCATCCCAACACCATCACAGTCCCTCCATCCCAACACCATCACAGTCCCCCCATCCCAACACCATCACAGTCCCTCCATTCCATCACCATCCTTCCATGCCAACACCATCACAGTCCCTCCATGCCAACACCATCACAGTACCTCTATGCCAACACCATCACAGTCCCTCCATCCCATCACCATCACAGTCCCTCCATCCAATCACCATCACAGTTCCTCCATCCCATCACCATCCCTCCATGCCAAAACCATCACTGTCCCCCCATCCCAACACCATCACAGTCCCTCCATTCCATCACCATCCTTCCATGCCAACACCATCACAGTCCCTCCATGCCAACACCATCACAGTCCCTCCATCCCATCACCGTCACAGTCCCTCCATCCCATCACC
Organism: Oncorhynchus gorbuscha; assembly: GCF_021184085.1. NCBI lineage: Eukaryota > Metazoa > Chordata > Actinopteri > Salmoniformes > Salmonidae > Oncorhynchus > Oncorhynchus gorbuscha. Next base: position 69,257,525 of record NC_060190.1, on the reverse strand, counting down.
ATCACAGTCCCTCCATCCCAAAACCATCACAGTCCCTCCATCCCAACACCATCACAGTCCCTCCATCCCACCACCATCACAGTCCCTCCATCCCAACACCATCACAGTCCCTCCATCCCAAAACCATCACAGTCCCTCCATCCTAACACCATCACAGTCCCTCCATCCCATCACCATCAAACTCCATCCTAACACCATCACAGTCCCTCCATCCCAACACCATCACACTCCATCCTAACACCATCACAGTCCCTCCATCCCAACACCATCACACTCCATCCTAACACCATCACAGTCCCTCCATCCTAACACCATCACAGTCCCTCCATCCCATCACCATCACACTCCATCCTAACACCATCACAGTCCCTCCGTTCCATCACCATCACAGTCCCTCCATCCCATCACCATTACAGTCCCTCCATCCCATCACCATCACAGTCACTCCATCTCATCACCATCACAGTCCCTCCATCCCATCATCATCACAGTCCCTCCATCCCAACACCATCACAGTTCCTCCATCCTAACACCATCACAGTCCCTCCATCCCATCACCATCACACTCCATCCTAACACCATCACAGTCCCTCCATCCCAACACCATCACACTCCATCCTTACACCATCACAGTCCCTCCATCCCATCACCATCACACTCCATCCTAACACCATCACAGTCCCTCCATCCCATCACCATCACACTCCATCCTAACACCATCACAGTCCCTCCATCCCAACACCATCACACTCCATCCTAACACCATCACAGTCCCTCCATCCTAAAACCATCACAGTCCCTCCATCCCATCACCATCACACTCCATCCTAACACCATCACAGTCCCTCCATCCTAACACCATCACAGTCCCTCCATCCCATCACCATCACACTCCCTCCATCCCATCACCATCACAGTCCCTCCATCCCAAAACCATCACAGTCCCTCCATCCCAACACCATCACAGTCCCTCCATCCCAACACCATCACAGTCCCTCCATCCTAACACCATCACAGTCCCTCCATCCCAACACCATCACACTCCCTCCATCCCATCACCATCCTTCCATGCCAACACCATCACAGTCCCTCCATGCCAACACCGTCACAGTACCTCTATGCCAACACCATCACAGTCCCTCCATCCCATCACCATCACAGTCCCTCCATCCCATCACCATCACAGTCCCTCCATCCCATCACCATCCCTCCATGCCAAAACCATCACAGTCCCTCCATCCTAACACCATCACAGTCCCTCCATCCCATCACCATCACAGTCCCTCCATCCCATCACCATCACAGTCCCTCCATCTCATCACCATCACAGTCCCTCCATCCCATCACCGTCACAGTCCCTCCATCCCACCACCATCACAGTCCCTCCATCCCAACACCATCACAGTACCTCCATCCCAAAACCATCACAGTCCCTCCATCCCAACACCATCACAGTCCCTCCATCCCAACACCATCACAGTCCCTCCATCCTAACACCATCACAGTCCCTCCATCCCAACACCATCACACTCCCTCCATCCCATCACCATCCTTCCATGCCAACACCATCACAGTCCCTCCATGCCAACACCATCACAGTACCTCTATGCCAACACCATCACAGTCCCTCCATCCCATCACCATCACAGTCCCTCCATCCCATCACCATCACAGTCCCTCCATCCCATCACCATCCCTCCATGCCAAAACCATCACAGTCCCTCCATCCTAACACCATCACAGTCCCTCCATCCCATCACCATCACAGTCCCTCCATCCCATCACCATTACAGTCCCTCCATCCCATCACCATCACAGTCCCTCCATCCCATCACCGTCACAGTCCCTCCATCCCACCACCATCACAGTCCCTCCATCCCAACACCATCACAGTACCTCCATCCCATCACCATCACACTCCATCCTAACACCATCACAGTCCCTCCATCCCATCACCATCACACTCCATCCTAACACCATCACACTCCCTCCATCCCAACACCATCACAGTCCCTCCATCCCAACACCATCACAGTCCCCCATCCCAACACCATCACAGTCCCTCCATTCCATCACCATCCTTCCATGCCAACACCATCACAGTCCCTCCATGCCAACACCATCACAGTACCTCTATGCCAACACCATCACAGTCCCTCCATCCCATCACCATCACAGTCCCTCCATCCAATCACCATCACAGTTCCTCCATCCCATCACCATCCCTCCATGCCAAAACCATCACTGTCCCCCCATCCCAACACCATCACAGTCCCTCCATTCCATCACCATCCTTCCATGCCAACACCATCACAGTCCCTCCATGCCAACACCATCACAGTCCCTCCATCCCATCACCGTCACAGTCCCTCCATCCCATCACCATCACAGTCCCTCCATCCCAAAACCATCACAGTCCCTCCATCCCAACACCATCACAGTCCCTCCATCCCACCACCATCACAGTCCCTCCATCCCAACACCATCACAGTCCCTCCATCCCAAAACCATCACAGTCCCTCCATCCTAACACCATCACAGTCCCTCCATCCCATCACCATCAAACTCCATCCTAACACCATCACAGTCCCTCCATCCCAACACCATCACACTCCATCCTAACACCATCACAGTCCCTCCATCCCAACACCATCACACTCCATCCTAACACCATCACAGTCCCTCCATCCTAACACCATCACAGTCCCTCCATCCCATCACCATCACACTCCATCCTAACACCATCACAGTCCCTCCGTTCCATCACCATCACAGTCCCTCCATCCCATCACCATTACAGTCCCTCCATCCCATCACCATCACAGTCACTCCATCTCATCACCATCACAGTCCCTCCATCCCATCATCATCACAGTCCCTCCATCCCAACACCATCACAGTTCCTCCATCCTAACACCATCACAGTCCCTCCATCCCATCACCATCACACTCCATCCTAACACCATCACAGTCCCTCCATCCCAACACCATCACACTCCATCCTTACACCATCACAGTCCCTCCATCCCATCACCATCACACTCCATCCTAACACCATCACAGTCCCTCCATCCCAACACCATCACACTCCATCCTAACACCATCACAGTCCCTCCATCCTAAAACCATCACAGTCCCTCCATCCCATCACCATCACACTCCATCCTAACACCATCACAGTCCCTCCATCCCATCACCATCACACTCCATCCTAACACCATCACAGTCCCTCCATCCTAACACCATCACAGTCCCTCCATCCCATCACCATCACACTCCCTCCATCCCATCACCATCACAGTCCCTCCATCCCAAAACCATCACAGTCCCTCCATCCCAACACCATCACAGTCCCTCCATCCCAACACCATCACAGTCCCTCCATCCTAACACCATCACAGTCCCTCCATCCCAACACCATCACACTCCCTCCATCCCATCACCATCCTTCCATGCCAACACCATCACAGTCCCTCCATGCCAACACCGTCACAGTACCTCTATGCCAACACCATCACAGTCCCTCCATCCCATCACCATCACAGTCCCTCCATCCCATCACCATCACAGTCCCTCCATCCCATCACCATCCCTCCATGCCAAAACCATCACAGTCCCTCCATCCTAACACCATCACAGTCCCTCCATCCCATCACCATCACAGTCCCTCCATCCCATCACCATCACAGTCCCTCCATCTCATCACCATCACAGTCCCTCCATCCCATCACCGTCACAGTCCCTCCATCCCACCACCATCACAGTCCCTCCATCCCAACACCATCACAGTACCTCCATCCCAAAACCATCACAGTCCCTCCATCCCAACACCATCACAGTCCCTCCATCCCAACACCATCACAGTCCCTCCATCCTAACACCATCACAGTCCCTCCATCCCAACACCATCACACTCCCTCCATCCCATCACCATCCTTCCATGCCAACACCATCACAGTCCCTCCATGCCAACACCATCACAGTACCTCTATGCCAACACCATCACAGTCCCTCCATCCCATCACCATCACAGTCCCTCCATCCCATCACCATCACAGTCCCTCCATCCCATCACCATCCCTCCATGCCAAAACCATCACAGTCCCTCCATCCTAACACCATCACAGTCCCTCCATCCCATCACCATCACAGTCCCTCCATCCCATCACCATTACAGTCCCTCCATCCCATCACCATCACAGTCCCTCCATCCCATCACCGTCACAGTCCCTCCATCCCACCACCATCACAGTCCCTCCATCCCAACACCATCACAGTACCTCCATCCCATCACCATCACACTCCATCCTAACACCATCACAGTCCCTCCATCCCATCACCATCACACTCCATCCTAACACCATCACACTCCCTCCATCCCAACACCATCACAGTCCCTCCATCCCAACACCATCACAGTCCCCCATCCCAACACCATCACAGTCCCTCCATTCCATCACCATCCTTCCATGCCAACAGCATCACAGTCCCTCCATGCCAACACCATCACAGTACCTCTATGCCAACACCATCACAGTCCCTCCATCCCATCACCATCACAGTCCCTCCATCCAATCACCATCACAGTTCCTCCATCCCATCACCATCCCTCCATGCCAAAACCATCACAGTCCCCCCATCCCAACACCATCACAGTCCCTCCATTCCATCACCATCCTTCCATGCCAACACCATCACAGTCCCTCCATGCCAACACCATCACAGTCCCTCCATCCCATCACCGTCACAGTCCCTCCATCCCATCACCATCACAGTCCCTCCATCCCAACACCATCACAGTCCCTCCATCCCAACACCATCACAGTCCCTCCATCCCAACACCACCACAGTCCCTCCATCCCATTCACCATCACAGCCCCTCCATCCCATCACCATCACAGTCCCTCCATCCCAACACCATCACAGTCCCTCCATCCCATCACCATCCTTCCATGCAAACACCATCACAGTCCCTCCATGCCAACACCATCACAGTACCTCTATGCCAACACCATCACAGTCCCTCCATCCCATCACCATCACAGTCCCTCCATCCCATCACCATCACAGTCCCTCCATCCCATCACCATCCCTCCATGGCAAAACCATCACAGTCCCTCCATCCCAACACCATCACAGTCCTTCCATCCTAACACCATCACAGTCCCTCCATCCCAACTCCATCACAGTCCCTCCATCCCAACACCATCACAGTCCCTCCATGCCAACACCATCACAGTCCCTCCATCCCATCACCATCCCTCCATGCCAACACCATCACCATCCCTCCATGCCAACACCATCACAGTCCCTCCATCCCAGCACCATCACAGTCCCTCCATCCCATCACTATCACAGTCCCTCCATGCCAACACCATCACAGTCCCTCCATTCCAGCACCATCACAGTCCCTCCATTCCAGCACCATCACATAGCCTCTGTCTCCTCTGTCTTTCAAGGTTGCTCAAATTAGGCCAGTCAGACGTTTTGACTCTTTCTTACCCTCTTGGCTGCTCTTGGTTTAGTTCTCTCTCTCTCTCTCTCTCTCTCTCTCTCTCTCTCTCTCTCTCTCTCTCTCTCTCTCTCTCTCTCTCTCTCTCTCCCCCTCCCCCCCCCTCTCTCTCTCTCTCTCTCTCTCTCTCTCACACACACACACATGCTTTCTCTCTATCTCTCATGCACACATGCCCTCTCTCATGTACACTCTCCCTCCATCTCTCATTTTCTGTCTATTATACACACGCTCATTATTTTTGTGCTTCCTGCTGGTACCTAAAATAGCTTGACCGACTAGAGCTGGTTGAAACAGTTAGAGATGGGCTAGGGGGAGAGGATAAAGGAGAGAGAGAGAGAGCTCAGTCTGAATTCATCACCCTACACAAAGAGCAGAGCGTGTTGCCCCATTCAATGGATCTGGGGCAACTTGACTGAGTAGGCTACTGAGGGAAAGGCCTTCCATAAGGGACTGACTAATTAACTTATCTCTTTGCACCCCATTTATCTGAATAGATTTTACGATTTGGTGTTTTTTTCTGTGATTTTTCTGTATTGCTAAGGAAACTGGAGAACCACTAGTATTCATTAGACTGAATCCTTCAACGTTGAAAGTTAAGGCTGCACCAGCAATTACTTCATCAGCAGGGGGCCTGCATCATATCTTAGGAACTTATATAAACCAAACTAAGCTCTGTCTGGACATATTCTATTTTCTGCTTCAGCAGCTCACCAGGATTTCTTGCTTGAGAGACAGAGGAAGAGCAAGGAAGACAAATTGGCATCATTATGGAAGGATGATTCTCAGCATTTCCTCACAAAGAGGCAGAATACTCTCCCTGTCTCTTCAGGCTGTTCTTGGTCAGTACATAGTCAACATTCTTAACTTACAGCATTCAATGTGGGATGGATACATTCTTAGTCTTACTAAATCATTTGAAGATAGTATGTACAATGTTACTATTCTGAGATCTTTGCACCCACATTGTGGTGATGCACAAGTCTATAATTGAAGATCTGGATTCTGACCAATAGGGGGCAGTGAAGTTGAGCTGTCCTTATTTAACAGAGGAGGGTAAATGTCATATGATATAGTTTTCGATTGCTGTTTGCCCATTAACATGGCTGCATAGATTTCTCAGAAATTCAATCAGGGTTTAACACGTCATTGACGGAACTTTAATTTGATTACCCACATTAATAAACCAGATGTAGTGAAGTACAGTGGGAAGCCCATTCTGCAATAGTTGCCCACCCCAGTCAATGGAGTTTGTGCTGATGTGGACTCCACTAAGCTATGAGAATTCTCAGCTATACTCTCTCACCTCTTGAGCTTCCAACTCTGCTGGCATATAACATAGACAGCATATCTTTCTAACAGTTAGGAAAAACAACACAGACATAGCAGCAGGCCTGATAGTTCAGGCTTTCTGTGGCTCTTATCAAACATATTAATCAAATCAAATCAAATTGTACTGGTCACATACTCATATTTAGCAGATGTTATTGCGGGTTTAGCAGCATGCTTGTGTTCCTAGCTCCAACAGTGCAGTAATATCTAACAATTCACAACAATACCCACGAAACTAAAAGTAAAGTAATGGAATTAAGATATATATAAATATTAGGATGAGCAATGTCGGATTGGCATTGACTAGAATACAGTAGAAGAGAATACGTTATATACATACAAGATGAGTAAAGCAGTATGTAAACATTATTCAAGTGACTAGTGTTCCAGGGCAGCAGCCTCTAAGTTGCAGGTTTGAGTAACCGGGGGGAAGCCGGCTAGTGATGGCTATTTAACAGTCTGATGGACTTGAGATAGAAGCTGTTTTTCAGTCTCTCTGTCCTTGCTTTGATGCACATGTCCTGACCACGCCGTCTGGATGGTAGCAGGGTGAACAGGCCATGGCTCGGGTGGTTGACATCCTTGATGATGTTTTTGGCCGTCCTGTGACACTGGGTGCTGTAGCTGTCCTGGAGGGCAGGCAGTGTGCCCCCGGTGAAATGTTGGACAGACTGCACCATCCTCTGGAGAGCCCTGTGGTTGCGGGCGTGGCAGTTACCATACTAGGCGGTGATACAGCCTGACAGGACGCTCTCAATTGTGCATCTGTTAAAGTCTGTAAGTGTCTTGGGGGGACGGGGCTAAGTATGCACCCTTGTGGGGCCCCTGGGTTGAGGATCAGTGAAATTAAGGTGTTGTTTCCTACCTTCACCATCCAGGGTCTTGCCCATCAGGAAATCCAAGACTGGGTTGCACAGGGCGGGTTTCAGACCCAGGGCCCCGAGCCTGATGATGAGCTTGGAGGGTACTATGGTTTTGAAGGCTGAGCTATAGTCAATGAACAGCATTCTTTCATATGTATTCATCTTGTCCAAGTGGGATAGGGCAGTGTGAAATGCAATGACGATTGCATCGTCTGTGGATCTATTGGGGCGGTAAGCAAACCGAAGTGGGTCTGGGGTGTAAGGTAAGGTAGAGGTGATACGATCCTTAACTAGCCTCTCAAAGCACTTCATGATGACAGAAGCAATTGTCATGTAGTTCAGTTACCTTTGCTTTCTTGGGACAGGAACAATGATGGACATATTGAAGCAATTGTGGACAGCATACTGGGATAGGGAGAAATTGAATATGTCTGTAAACACTCCAGCCAGCTGGTCTGCTCATGCTCTGAGGATGTGGCTAGGGATGCCGTCTGGGCCGACAGCCTTGCAAAGGATAACACATTTAAATGTTTTACTTACATCAGCCAAGGATAACGAGAGCCCACAGTCCTCGTGAGGGGCCCTTTTCGAAGGCACTGTGTTATCCTCAAAGCATCCAAAACGTGGCTTGTTTTCCCTTTGTAATCCGTGATCGTCTGTAGACCCTGCCACATATGTCACGTGTCTGAGCCATTGAATTGCAACTCCACTTTGTCTCTGTAATGCCGTTTTGCCTGTTTGATTGCTTTACAGAGTGAATAACTACACTGTTTTTATTCAAACATATTCCCAGTTACCTTGCCATGGTTAAATGCGTTGGTTCACGCTTTCAGTTTAACGAGAATACTGCCATCTAGCCTCGGTTTCCGGTTTGGGTAAGTTTTAATAGTCACCGTGGGAACAACATCCCGTAAGTCTTCCGACTAGCTTGGAAAGACGGTACCGTGCAGTACCGAAGAGCCCTTACTGCTGCTCGATCATCCTATTTTTCCAACTTAATTGAGGAAAATAAGAACAATCCGAAATTCCTTTTTGATACTGTCTCAAAGCTAACTAAAAAGCAGCATTCCCCAAGAGAGGATGACTTTCACTTTAGCAGTGATAAATTCATGAACTTCTTTGAGGAAAAGATTATGATTATTAGAAAGCAAATTACGGACTCCTCTTTAAACCTGCGTATTCCTCCAAACCTCAGTTGTCCTGAGTCTGCACAACTCTGCCAGGACCTAGGATCAAGAGAGACGCTCAAGTGTTTTAGTACTATATCTCTTGACACAATGATGAAAATAATCATGGCCTCTAAACCTTCAAGCTGCATACTGGACCCTATTCCAACTAAACTACTGAAAGAGTTGCTTCCTGTGCTTGGCCCTCCTATGTTGAACTTAATAAACGGCTCTCTATCCACTGGATGTGTACCAAACTCACTAAAAGTGGCAGTAATAAAGCCTCTCTTGAAAAAGCCAAACCTTGACCCAGAAAATATAAAAAACTATCGGCCTATATCGAATCTTCCATTCCTCTCAAAAATTTTAGAGAAGGCTGTTGCGCAGCAACTCACTTCCTTCCTGAAGACAAACAATGTATACGAAATGCTTCAGTCTGGTTTTAGATCGCATCATAGCACTGAGACGGCACTTGTGAATGTGGTAATTGACATTTTAATGGCATCGGACCGAGGCTCTGCATCTGTCCTCGTGCTCCTAGACCTTAGTGCTGCTTTTGATACCATCGATCACCACATTCTTTTGGAGAGATTGGAAACCCAAATTGGTCTACACGGACATGTTCTGGCCTGGTTTAGATCTTATCTGTCGGAAAGATATCAGTTTGTCTCCGTGAATGGTTCTGTAGCTCAGTTGGTAGAGCATGGCGCTTGTAACGCCAGGGTAGTGGGTTCGATTCCCGGGACCACCCATACGTAGAATGTATGCACACATGACTGTAAGTCGCTTTGGATAAAAGCGTCTGCTAAATGGCATATTATTATTATTAAATCAACTGTAAATTTCGGTGTTCCGTTTTAGGACCACTATTGTTTTCACTATACATTTTCCCTCTTGGGGATGTTATTCGAAAACATAATGTTAACTTACCACTGCTATGCGGATGACACACAGCTGTACACTTCAATGAAACATGGTGAAGCCCCAAAATTGCCCTCGCTAGAAGCATGTGTTTCAGACATAAGGAAGTGGATGGCTGCAAACTTTCTACTATTAAACTCGGACAAAACAGAGATGCTTGTTCTAGATGCCAAGAAACAAAGAGATCTACTGTTGAATCTGACAATTACTCTTAATGGTTGTACAGTCGTCTCAAATAAAACTGTGAAGGACCTCGGCGTTACTCTGGACCCTGATCTCTCTTTTGAAGAACATATCAAGACCATTTCGAGGACAGCTTTTTTCCATCTACGTAATACTGCAAAAATCAGAAACTTTCTGTCCAAAAATGATGCAGAAAAATTAATCCATGCTTTTGTCACTTCTAGGTTAGACTACTGCAATGCTCTACTTTCCGGCTACCCGGATAAAACACTAAATAAACTTCAGTTAGTGCTAAATACGGCTGCTAGAATTCTGACTAGAACCAAAAAAAAATTGATCATATTACTCCAGTGCTAGCCTCTCTACACTGGCTCCCTGTCAAAGCAAGGGCTGATTTCAAGGTTTTACTGCTAACCTACAAAGCATTACATGGGCTTGCTCCTACCTATCTCTCTGATTTGGTCCTGTCGTACATACCTACACGTACGCTACGGTCACAAGACGCAGGCCTCCTAATTGTTCCTAGAATTTCTAAGCAAACAGCTGGAGGCAGGGCCTTCTCCTATAGAGCTCCATTTTTATGGAACGGTCTGCCTACCCATGTCAGAGACGCAAACTCGGTCTCAACCTTTAAGTCTTTACTGAAGACTCATCTCTTCAGTGGATCATATGATTGAGTGTAGTCTGGCTCAGGAGTGGGAAGGTGAACGGAAAGGCTCTGGAGCAACGAACCGCCCTTGCTGTCTCTGCCTGGCCGGTTCCCCTCTTTCCACTGGGATTCTCTGCCTCTAACCCTATTACAGGGGCTGAGTCACTGGCTTACTGGGGCTCTCATGCCGTCCCTGCAGGGGGTGCGTCACCTGAGTGGGTTGATTCACTGTTGTGGTCATCCTGTCTGGGTTGGCGCCCCCCCCTTGGGTTGTGCCGTGGCGGAGATCTTTGTGGGCTATACTCAGCCTTGCCTCAGGATGGTAAGTTGGTGGTTGAAGATATCCCTCCAGTGGTGTGGGGGCTGTGTTTTGGCGAGGTGGGTGGGGTTATATCCTTCCTGTTTGGCCCTGTCCGGGGGTGGGGCCACAGTGTCTCCTAACCCCTCCTGTCTCAGCCTCCAGTATTTATGCTGCAGTAGCTTGTGTCGGGGGGCTGGGGTCAGTTTGTTATATCTGGAGTACTTCCCCTGTCCTATTCGGTGTCCTGTGTGAATCTAAGTGTTCTCTAATTCTCTCCTTCTTTCTTTCTCTCTCTCGGAGGACCTGAGCCCTAGGACCATGCCCCAGGACTACCTGACATGATGACTCCTTGCTGTCCCCAGTCCACCTGGCCATGCTGCTGCTCCAGTTTCAACTGACCTGAGCCCTAGGACCATGCCCCAGGACTACCTGACATGATGACTCCTTGCTGTCCCCAGTCCACCTGGCCATGCTGCTGCTCCAGTTTCAACTGTTCTTACTTATTATTATTTGACCATGCTGGTCATTTATGAACATTTGAACATCTTGGCCATGTTCTGTTATAATCTCCACCCGGCACAGCCAGAAGAGGACTGGCCACCCCACATAGCCTGGTTCCTCTCTAGGTTTCTTCCTAGGTTTTGGCCTTTCTAGGGAGTTTTTCCTAGTCACCGTGCTTCTACACCTGCATTGCTTGCTGTTTGGGGTTTTAGGCTGGGTTTCTGTACAGCACTTTGAGATATCAGCTGATGTACGAAGGGCTATATAAATAAAATTTGATTTGAATTTGATTTGTATACACTTCCTGGTGAACTCCGGAACATATCCCTGTCCGCATGATCAAAACAATCTTGAAGCATGGATTCCGATTGGTCAGACCAGCATTAAATAGACCTTCCTGTTTGAGTTTCTGCCTATAGGAAAGAAGGAGCAAAATGGAGTTGTGATCTGATTTGCCAAGAGGAGGGCAGTAGAGGGCCTTGTAGGCATCCCGGAAGAAAGAATATCAGTGGTCAAATGTTTTCCCAAGGCGAGTACTACAGGCAATGTGTTGATAGAACATCGATAGCATTTTCCTAAAATTTGCTTTGTTAAAATCCCCAGCTACAATAAATGTGTTCTCAATATATGTGGTTTACACTTTGCATAAAGTCCAATGTAGTTCCTTGAGGGCCGTCTGGGTATCGGCTTGAGGGGGAATATACATGACTGTGACTATAACCAAAGAGAATTCTTTTGGGAGGTAAAACGGTCGGCGTTTGATTGTGTGGAATTCTAGGTTGGGTGAAGAGTTTCTGTATGTTATCACAATCACACCATGAGTGGTTAATCATGAAACATACACCTAGCCCTTCTTCCAGGAGAGTTCTTTATTCCTGTCTGTGCGATCTACTGAGAACCCAGCTGGCTGTATGGACAGTATATTTGGAGAGAGCCATGATTCCATGAATTGGAGTATATTACAGTCCCTGATGTCTCTCTGGAAGGGGATCCTCACCCTGAGCTCGTCTACTTTATTATCCAGAGACTCAACATTAGCGAGTAATATATTTGGAAGCGGAAGCTGTGGATGGTGTGCCCGCCGTGATCAGTTCTTGATCCACTGATCAAGCACTGAACACGGCGGGCACACCATCCACCATTACTGGGACTGCAGGGTTTGGTCTACACTACTCTTATCTGTAACAATGAAAGCTGCATGGTTGTCTCTCACTCCAACTATGAGATAATGGGCAGTTCTCTAACCAACACTTGGTCATTAGTTATTCAATCATTAGAGCAGGGGTATTCAACCAGGGATCCGTGGCCCCCTAGGAGTATGTGGAGGTACTGCAGGGGCCGGCAAATAAATACATTAAAAAATATATATATTTTTTGTTTTAATGTTTTTGTGAATATCTCTACCAACAACATAATAAACTAACTGTAACGGCGTTCTTCGTTTGTGGAAAGAGAGTCGGACCGAAATGCAGCATAGTGGTTACTCATGTCTTTAATGAAGAGATTGCGATACATTAAATAACTTATACATATACAAAAACAACAAATGGAACGAAAACCTATTACAGTCTATCTGGTGAAACTACACAGAGACAGGAACAATCACCCACAAAATACAAAGCGAAACCAGGCTACCTAAATACGGTTCCCAATCAGAGACAACGAGAATCACCTGACTCTGATTGAGAACCGCCTCAGGCAGCCAAGCCTATACAACACCCCTAATCAGCCGCGATCCCAAATACTACAAACCCCAATACGAAAATACAATAACATAAACCCATGTCACACCCTGGCCTGACCAAATATATAACGAAAACACAAAATACAATGTCCAAGGCGTGACAGAACCCCCCCCCCCTAAGGTGCGGACTCCCGGACGCACCTCAAAACCATAGGGAGGGTCCGGGTGGGCGTCTGTCCATGGTGGCGGTTCCGGCTCGGGACATGGATCCCACTCCATTAAAGTCATAGTTCCTCCCCTTCGCGTCCTGGGATAATCCACCCTCGCCGCCGACCATGGCCTAATAGTCCTCACCCAGAACCCCACAGAACTGAGGAGCAGCTCGTGTCTGAGGGGCATCTCGGGACTGAGGGACAGCTCGGGACTGAGGGCAGCTCGGGACTGAGGGGCAGCTCGGGACTGAGGGGCAGCTCGGGACTGAGGGGAAGCCCAGTACTGAGAGAAAGCCCAGTACTGAGAGGAAGCCCAGTACTGAGAGGAAGCCCAGTACTGAGATGAAGCTCAGGCAGGTAGTAGGCTCCGGTAGATCCTGGCTGGCTGGCGGATCTGGAAGATTCTGGTTGACTAGCAGATCTGGAAGAGACTGGTTGACTGGCAGATCTGGAAGAGACTGGTTGACTGGCAGATCTGGAAGAGACTGGTTGACTGGCAGATCTGGAAGAGACTGGTTGACTGGCAGATCTGGAAGAATCTGGTTGACTGGCAGATCTGGAAGATCATGGCTGACTGGCGGATCTAGCTGCTCTATGCAGACCGACAGCTCCTTGCAGACTGACAGCTCTGGCAGCTCCATGCAGGCTGACAGCTCCTTGCAGACTGGCAGCTCTTTGTAGACTGACAGCTCTTTGCAGACTGACAGCTCTGGCTGCTTCATGCAGACTGACAGCTCTGGCTGCTTTGTACAGACTGACAGCTTTGTCTGTTCCATGCAGACTGACAGCTCTGGCTGCGTCATGCAGACTGACAGCTCTGACTGCTCCATGCAGGCTGACAGCACCCTGCAGACTGGCAGCTCTTTGCAGACTGACAGCTCTTTGCAGACTGACAGCTCTGGCTGCTTCATGCAGACTGACAGCACCTTGCAGACTGACAGCTCCCTGCAGACTGGCAGCTCAGGCTGCTCTGAACAGGAAGGAGGCTCCGGCAGCGCTGTAGAGGAGGAAGGCTCTGATAGCGCTGAACAGGCGGGAGACTCCGACAGCGCAGGAGGGAAGGAAGGCTCTGATAGCGCTGAACAGACAGGAGACTCCAGTAGCGCAGGAGGGAAGGAAGGCTCTGGCTGTGCTGAACAGGCGAGAGACTCCGACAGCGCAGGAGGGAAGGAAGGCTCTGGCTGTGCTGAACAGGCGAGGCGCACAGAAGGCCTGGTGCGTGGTGCTGGAACTGGTGCTACAGGATTGAGGACACGCACAGGAAGCCTGGTGCGGGGAGCTGCTACAGGAGGACTGGTGTGTGGAGGTGGCTCTGGATAGACCGGACCGTGCAGGCGCACTGGAGCTCTTGAGCACCGAGCCTGCCCAAGCTTACCTGGCTCGATGCCCACTCTAGCCCGGCCAATAGGAAGGGCTGGTATGAACTGCCCCGGGCTATGCACCCGCACTGGAAACACTGTGCGCTCCATAGCATAACACGGTGTCTGCCCGGTCTCTCTAGCCCACCGGTGAGTACAGGGAGTTTGCGCAGGTCTCCTACCTGGCATAGCCATACTCCCATTAAGCCCCCCCCCAATAATTTTTTGGGGCTGCTTTTCGGGCTTCCATCCGCGTCGCCGTGCTGCCTCCTCATACCAGCGCCTCTCCGTTTTTCCCGCCTCTATTTCCTTCTTGGGGCGGCGATATTCACCAGGCTGAGCCCAGGGTCCTTTTCCGTCCAGTTCCTCCTCCCATGTCCAATTCTCCAAGTGGTGCAGCCTCTCCCACTGCAACTACTCTTCACGATTAACAGGGAGAGTTGGCTCAGGTCTGACTCCTGACTCAGCCACTCTCTCTGAGCCCTCCCCCAATATATTTTCGCTCTGCGCCGCCGTGTCTTTCTTTTCGACTCCATTCGCCTATAGCCCTCTTCGCACTGCTCCAGCGAATCCCATGCAGGCTCCTGCACTCTCTCTGGGTCGGCCGCCCACCTGTCTATTTCATCCCACGTCGTATACTCCATGCCTCTGCTCTCCATAACGTCCTCCCTTCGCTGTTCAAGCTGTCACTGCCTGTTAACACGCTGCTCGGTCCGTGTGTGGTGGGTGATTCTGTAACGGCGTTCTTCGTTTGTGGAAAGAGAGTCGGACCGAAATGCAGCGTAGTGGTTTCTCATGTCTTTAATGAAGAGATTGCGATACATGAAATAACTTATACATATACAAAAACAACAAACGGAACACAAAATACAATGACCAAGGCGTGACACTAACTGTGATTTACATACCAGTAGAAGTACAAAAGAAAAGAGGAGAATATCTTACTTCTAAAAATGTAAATAATGTCACATTTATTTCTCAACTTCTAATATTAAGCCAATTACACTCACTGGAGTATCTGACATAGGCTTTTAAGAATCACCCATGAATAGGCTGCTGGCTGCTGGTATGCTCCTTGACTTGTACATACCTGTTTGCAAACACATGGCTAACCTTTGTTTAACCAGCTGCTCTTAGTGAAAATGTGTTTGGAGTTTTCTTTCCAGCTAATAGGCTGTTAGAGTTTACACTTTCTCTTCCAATTATAACGTGGGGAGGTCAAAATAATGAAAACCATCTACCAAATCTATTCACTTCAAAATAATGATTACTTCTCCTTGCCATTATCATTCACCTGATGATAATACAAGACGTATGATGGAGGTCGCTGGGTCACTGATTTGCCCGGAAGGGGGACCCTGGACAAGAGCATGTTTTATCATTCAAAAGATCATAGACTCAGAGTCTGTTCACGGGTAGTAGCGCATGAAACAACAAGAAACATAGATATGATAGTCTGTTTGTGCTAACATTCCACGCCTTGCCTTGTCATGCATGACAAGGAGTGGCAAGGAGTGGAAGTTAGCACAAACAGACTGGATTTCAGGCTAGATATGACACTTGCAGCAAGTTCAACATAGCATTTTGGGATTGTTCAAACTTTAGAATCAATGCAATGTTGATGTTATGGATCCCAAAGATACAGTATGTATTATATACTATAAGGCAGAGAAAACTTACACTTTAATGAAAATGTAGGCCTTTATCTCTGAGTATGTGAATAACAGGAGTAGCTTGCCATAATGTGTATGCCAAATAACCTGTAGGGTGGTTTCATTATTGTCTAGAAGCAGTGACAATTGGGGTGGCAGGCAGCTAGCTTCAGTACCAGTGGACCTGGAGAGAACGGAGAGAGGAAGATAGGACTCTGACAACATCTCATTACTTTCCTTTGTATTGTCTCTCTTTTTCTCCTTTCTCCTATCTGACCCCAGTGGCCGGCTACACAAACAAACCCTCTACCACAGCAGTAAAGCGTAAACTGACAGTGTTTGCCTGCAGTTCCCAATGAAACAAAGACAGCAAGTCAGTAACTTTTAGAGGGAAGTCCAGGCTCACTATAAAAGTAGGCTAAACATGACTTCATAATACATCACTGGCTCAGATGGCTGTAACATGGCTAAACGGTGGCTAAACGGTGGCTAAACGGTGGCTAAACGGTGGCTAAACGGTGGCTAAACGGTGGCTAAACGGTGGCTAAACGGTGGCTAAACGCTACAAAGGCCATGTTAGAGAATTACAACAGGCCATTGTATTTCCAAAATTTGCATCAGTCTTACAAAAACAGCCTTTAGTCAGTTTACAAAGCACATTATAAAACATCCGTATGTACTTCACAAAATGTGTTACAGAAATGTCAATGTCTGCCAAGACTTCCCTAGCTTATATGCAGTTTGACTCACAATGAAAAATATCATCTCAGTATCATCTCAATGTGCACCTGGCGTGTCATTAACAATGGAACATCTTCTGGGGGAGATCATACAAACAGTTTATTACTGCACAAAATCTATCCAAGAGAGGGAGAGAGAGAGAGATTGTGGTGAAGCATCAAGGCCTTTCCTTTTCAGCTGCCCAACCGCTCCAACGTGAAGAGTTAGAAGACCTATCGATGTACGGGAATATTTCTTAACTGTTATGCTTTTATGTTGACCAGGAGAGGAAACAGCAATTGACCTCCTCTACTCACAAATAAGGGTTAGGGTGAGGGTTACTGTAGTGTTGCCTCATTCCTTTGAAAGTCCATCCATTTTAACCAAGCAGTAAAACCCCAGACATGTCTCTCCCACTTACCCCTATGACCCAAAATAGACTCCATTTTACTGATTTATGAACTAGCCCTGGTACGTAATCCCAGTATCCTCCCCCATGAAATGGCCAGCTCAGCACTATTCCCTGGACAACTGTGTGTGTGTGTGTGTGTGTGTGTGTGTGTGTGTGTGTGTGTGTGTGTGTGTGTGTGTGTGTGTGTGTGTGTGTGTGTGTGTGTGTGTGTGTGTGTGTGTGTGTGTGTGTGTGTGTGTGTGTGTGTGTGTGTGTGTGTGTGTGTGTGTGTGTGTGTGTGTGTGTGTGTGTGTGTGTGTGTGTGTGTGTGTGTGTGCATGTGTGTGAGAGAGAGAGAGAGAGAGAGAGAGAGAGAGAGAGAGAGAGAGAGAGAGAGAGAGAGAGAGAGAGGAGAGAGAGAGAGAGAGAGAGAGAGAGAGAGAGAGAGAGAGAGAGAGAGAGAGAGAGAGAGAGAGAGAGAGAGAGAGAGAGAGAGAGAGAGAGAGAGAGAGAGAGAGAGAGAGAGAGAGAGAGAGAGAGTGCTGCGGCTGTGGCTCCTCTGAATCACCTCTGCTGTGCCAGAGGAGGCGGACCCCTATGCATCTTAACCAGGAGAGTCCCAGTACAGGCAGTCCTGTACACCGGAGGAAGCTGGTGGGAGGAGCTATAGGAGGTTCTAAACCTGGAGAGTCCCAGTCCTGTACACATAGTGGCCCTGAAGACCGACCAGCCTGAAACACCACCTGAGAACACAACAGCCCCATAGAAAGACACTCACTTGTCACCTTGGATAATGCTGCCCCTCAATACCATTGTTTACATCCTGATGTGGTATATAGAGGTTCCATCCTTATGCTAATGATTCATGACTAAAGTATGCATATGAGGAATATGGAATTGCTTAGTAGATCAGGTTTTATAACCTGATATAAACTGCTGCATTTTCACTGAGGTCCACTTTTTTCTGGTAAACTGTACCCTTCAGGGTGGTGTGGAAGACTTTCAAATCAACCCAAGAAAAGATGCGCAGTCAACGTAGTCAATGATGATGCAATGACCTTAGGTACAAGCTATACATGGTGGAAAGGGGCGATGTGGTTCATTTGTTCTGAGAAACCTAGCTTTGACAGTTAATATCATTACTTTGAATCCATTACAGTAGAGGGTAGCACCTCTTCAATGCATGCATGGGCTCTTTCAGAATAGCTTGTTCAGCAGAATTGACCTTGCATGCACCCCCCCAGCGCAGCAGAATCTATAGTGGAACGGGGCTGTTCCTCTCATGATGTTACTTCAAAACTGTCATCATGTAATTTTATCAACCAAAACAAATTGACTTATATCAACCAGATAACTGCATATAAACGTGATATCAACAGATCAACAAATTGGTTGTTTGTAAATTTCTCTCATATTTTGGTTCAGGGTAAAAAAAAAAAAATGTTAAAGGCATTTGATCAAACATTGAATTGGGACTAAAACACACTCCACTGATCACTCAGTTATAGTTGAATCGGCATACGTGAAGTGAACGGTATCCATAAAAAGTAGAGGACTGTGAAATGTGTTGTTTCAATGATTTCTCATGTGAAAAACAGCCCCATCCCAAGTTCTACTCTCTTACACACATTTTCTACTATTATGTAACGTGATACTGCAGCACTGTATGAAGCTACGCATGAGGACTTGCCTCAATACTGAGAGAGAAAGTTCCACTGGCAGCCTCCCTTTCCCTGCAGTGTCTCTACATTAAACCAGAGCAAATTGAAACTGGGGAAGATATCATTGTCTACTATAATTACCTTGAGCCTTTCCTCTCCCACTGCAGTCCTCTAGGAAGATGGGCAGTGTAATGAGGCTGGTTACTGCCATGACTAAATGATACATGACCACGGCACTCATCACCGATCAACAAACATGTACATACAGTAAGAAGTGACACCTTACCTGTATCGGAGAGCTGTTTTCTCCTGGAGAAAAAGAGAGAGAGGGACTTCTGTCTGTAGTACCTGCAGGACACTTGAGATAAGGTCTTAAGAGAAGAAATGTTTGAGATTAATAGTTTTTTGGGGTTTATCTCACTCTGAAGAAGATAAGTCTCTTGTAACTGCTCGGTCCCCGCAGTCACCCCCGGGGGTCTCTTCACAAAAGCCCTCTTCACACACACTGACACAAAACAGTTGCCTGTAGTGAGGAGTTAATCAGATCTGGGGAAAATGAAATGAAATACACGCGCACATTAACATTCTCTCACACTGCAAATCAGCACCAGCATCAAAGCTATGTGCCGTTTCACTGCTGTATTTCCCGGCACTGCAGCCTCATTGGCTGAAGGGCTACTCAATAAAATCCTACTTGTCATCAATTGGGTAGGTGGGGGGGGTTATGGCGTACTCTGGACTCTGCTCCTCCTCCTCTCGTTCATTTGTTCTCCCTCTACAGTACACGCAGAGGGGAATGCTGAGCTTTGAAAATTAGGCGCAGGGTGAAAGGGAGGGTGGAAGGAAGGAAGGAAGGAGGGCTGGAGTGGAGAGGGAGAGAGAGAGAGGGGGGGGGAGAGGGAGAGGGAGAGGGAGAGGGAGAGGGGAAGGGAGAGGGAGAGAGTAAGGGAGCGAAGGAGGTGAGAAGGAGAAGCAAGGAGAGGCAGCGAAGAAGAGGGAGGGAGAGGGAGGGAGGGAGCAAGGGAGGGAGGAGCAAAGGCTGGGAGAATCGATAAGCAGTTAGGAGAGACGTGCCGTACAGACGCTGAGCCTGGCACAATGCAGGGGCTCAGAGAGTCTGGCCGTAGGTGCTGCTCTCTCCTCTCGGAGACGCTGTCTCTATGCAGGACCAGAGTGCAGTGAGGTGTGTGAAGAGAGAGAAGGGGGGGGTTCTTCCAGCAGCGGTTGCCATGACGCTACAGCAAACTCTGCTAGAACAAAAAGGGCTCTGATCTGTCTCTTTTTTCCTTATTCACACAGCTAATAAGCACTGAGTGAATTATTTAAGATGCCAGAGGGAAGAAGGGTGGGGTAAGCTACATGGGTACCACAGCTGACTGCATCTTGATGCCTCAGGGGAGATGCTCAGCCTGTAGGACTGACTGACTGACTGCCTGACTGCCTGACTGCCTGACTGCCTGATTGCTTGTGTTCACAAGACTGTTATCTATAAACCAATGAGCTAAAACGAGGTAATAGTATGACAATAAAAACAGTAATTTGAGTCCTAAGGTGACTACAAGGACACACTATGACAGGGATACATTTTAATATATATATTTTTAACCTTTATTTAACTAGGCAAGTCAGTTAACAACAAATTCTTAATTTCAATTACGGCCTAGGAACAGTGGGTTAACTGCCTTGTTCAGGGGCAGAACGACAGATTTTTACCTTGCAACCTTTTGGTCCAAGTCCAACGCTTTAACCAAAAGGCTACCTGCCAGCCCATGGTTTCTAAACCGTTTGCGTTCTGTACAATTGTGAATAATGGTCTTAGTCTTCATCAATAATTAATTTCTTCATATGACTTATATTTGTAGAAAGACATATGGCAGACTTGTGGTCATGCATAGCATCACACTGTATTCCGGTCAAGCATGCAGTACGCTACGTGCACCTCACATCCTCCTTGCTTCTCTCTACTTGCTTTGCTCTTCCCCTTAGTGCTAATTAAATGGACTTGATGGAAGTCCAACTCCGCCATCTGAAAACAATGAGTTATGTTTGTTCCTACCCTGGCTGGCTGGACAGACGGCAGGCTGAGCAGGGCTATTCCTGATCACATGCACTGCAGTGTTTCTGGAAGTCTGGAAGAGAGATCCCTACTCAGGCCTGGCCTGTCTGCCATCACACAGTTCAACAGCCAATGGTGCGGCAGGGGTACTGTAAACCAGATTCAGATTGGCAACTGACACATTTCTTCACATTCTTGGGTAGAATATTCACATTTCCATTTATCACATTATTTGGAATTGTTATAATGTGTAACATTAAACTAATTTAATGGTAGACTCAGCAAAATGACACCATCGTACAACTTCCTTCTTACAGACAACAACAACATTGTTCCCTATTAGTTCAGTCACTTATCCATATTATTATTATTATTATTATTATTATTATTATTATTATTATCCAGTTTGTCCTATAGACTTTCTGACGTCACAGGTTCTCGGCCCATTGACAGGGAACAGTCGGATGCAGCTACAGTTGAAGTCGGAAGCTTCCATACACTTAGGTTGGAGTCATTAAAACTAGTTTCCATACACTTAGGTTGGAGTCATTAAAACTAGTTTCCATACACTTAGGTTGGAGTCATTAAAACTAGTTTAAATACACTTAGGTTGGAGTCATTAAAACTAGTTTACATACACTTAGGTTGGAGTCATTAAAACTAGTTTTTCAACCACTCCACAAATGTCTTGTTAAATGGGCTATAAATCAAATCAAATCAAATCAAATGTATTTATATAGCCCTTCGTACATCAGCTGATATCTCAAAGTGCTGTACAGAAACCCAGCCTAAAACCCCAAACAGCAAGCAATGCAGGTGTAGAAGCACGGTGGCTAGGAAAAACTCCCTAGAAAGGCCAAAACCTAGGAAGAAACCTAGAGAGGAACCAGGCTATGTGGGGTGGCCAGTCCTCTTCTGGCTGTGCCAGGTGGAGATTATAACAGAACATGGCCAAGATGTTCAAATGTTGATAAATGACCAGCATGGTCGAATAATAACAAGGCAGAACAGTTTAAACTGGAGCAGCAGCACAGTCAGGTGGACTGGGGACAGCAAGGAGTCATCATGTCAGGTAGTCCTGGGGCACGGTCCTAGGGCTCAGGTCCTCAGAGAGAGAGAAAGAAAGAGAGAATTAGAGAGAGCATATGTGGGGTGGCCCGTCCTCTTCTGGCTGTGCCGGGTGGAGATTATAACAGAACATGGCCAAGATGTTCAAATGTTGATAAATGACCAGCATTGTCGAATAATAGTAAGGCAGAACAGTTGAAAATGGAGCAGCAGCATGGCCAGGTGGACTGGGGACAGCAAGGAGTCATCATGTCAGGTAGTCCTGGGGCATGGTCCTAGGGCTCAGGTCAGTTGAAACTGGAGCAGCAGCATGGCCAGGTGGACTGGGGACAGCAAGGAGTCATCATGTCAGGTAGTCCTGGGGCATGGTCCTAGGGCTCAGGTCCTCCGAGAGAGAGAAAGAAAGAAGGAGAGAATTAGAGAACACTTAGATTCACACAGGACACCGAATAGGACAGGAGAAGTACTCCAGATATAACAAACTGACCCTAGCCCCCCGACACAAACTACTGCAGCATAAATACTGGAGGCTGTGACAGGAGAGGACAGGAGACACTGTGGCCCCATCCGAGGACACCCCCGGACAGGGCCAAACAGGAAGGATATAACCCCACCCACTTTGCCAAAGCACAGCCCCCACACCACTAGACGGATATCTTCAACCACCAACTTACCATCCTGAGACAAGGCTGAGTATAGCCCACAAAGATCTCCGCCACGGCGCAGCCCAAGGTGGGGGCGCCAACCCAGACAGGATGACCACAACAGTGAATCAACCCACTCAGGTGACGCACCCCCTGCAGGGACGGCATGAGAGAGCCCCAGTAAGCCAGTGACTCAGCCCCTGTAATAGGGTTAGAGGCAGAGAATCCCAGTGGAAAGAGGGGAACCGGCCAGGCAGAGACAGCAAGGGCGGTTCGTTGCTCCAGAGCCTTTCCGTTCACCTTCCCACTCCTGGGCCAGACTACACTCAATCATATGACCCACTGAAGAGATGAGTCTTCAGTAAAGACTTAAAGGTTGAGACCGAGTTTGCGTCTCTGACATGGGTAGGCAGACCGTTCCATAAAAATGGAGCTCTATAGGAGAAAGCCCTGCCTCCAGCTGTTTGCTTAGAAATTCTAGGGACAATTAGGAGGCCTGCGTCTTGTGACCGTAGCGTACGTGTAGGTATGTACGACAGGACCAAATCAGAGAGATATGTAATGCCCATGTAATGCTTTGTAGGTTAGCAGTAAAACCTTAAAATCAGCCCTTGCTTTGACAGGAAGCCAGTGTAGAGAGGCTAGCACTGGAGTAATATGATCAAATTTTTTGGTTCTAGTCAGGATTCTAGCAGCCGTATTTAGCACTAACTGAAGTTTATTTAGTGCTTTACCCGGGTAGCCGGAAAGTAGAGCATTGCAGTAGTCTAACCTAGAAGTGACAAAAGCATGGATTCATTTTTCTGCATAATTTTTGGACAGAAAGTTTCTGATTTTTGCAATATTACGTAGATGGAAAAAAGCTATAGTTTTGGCAAGTCCACCAGGACATCTTCTTTGTGCATGACACAAGAAATTTTTCCAACAATTGTTTACAAACAGATTATTTCACTAATAATTCACGGTATCACAATTCCATTGGGTCAGAAGTGTACATACACTAAGTTGACTGTGCCTTTAAATAGCTTGGAAAATTCCAGAAAACTATGTCAGCTTTAGAAGCTGCTGATAGGCTAATTGACATAAGAGTCAATTGAGTCAATTGAGTCAATTGGAGGGGTACCTGTGGATGTACTTCAAGGCCTACAAACTCAGTGCCTCTTTGCTTGATATCATGGGAAAACCTAAAGAAATCAGCCAAGACCTCAGAAAAAAATTGTAGACCTCCACAAGTCTGGTTCATCCTTGGGAGCAATTTTCAAACGCCTGAAGGTACCACGTTCATCTGTACAAACAATAGTACGCAAGTATAAACACCGTGGGACCACACAGCCGTCATACAGGAAGGAGACGTGTTCTGTCTCCTAGAGATGAGCGTACTTTGGTGCGAAAAGTGCAAATCAATCCCAGAACATCAGCAAAGGACCGTGTGAAGATGCTGGAGGAAACAGGCACAACAGTATCTATATCCACACTAAAACAAGTCGTATATCGACATAACCTGAAAGGCCACTCAACAAGGAAGAAGTTACTGCTAGAAAAACGCGATAAAAAAGCCAGACTGTGGTTTGCAACTGCACATGGGGACAAAGATTGTACTTTTTGGAGAAATGTCCTCTGGTCTGATAAAACAAGAACTGAACTGTTTGGCCATAATGACCATCCTTATGTTTGGAGGAAAAATGGGGATGCAGCACGGGAGTGAAGCACGGGGGTGGCAGCATCATGTTGTGTGGGTGCTATGCTGCAGGAGGGACTGCTGCACTTCACAAAATAGATGGCATCATGAGGCTGGAAACTTATGTGGATATATATATAGAAACAATATCTCAAGACATCAGTTAAATCTTGGTCGCAAATGGGTCTTCCAAATGGACAATGACCCAAAGCATACTTCCAAAGTTGTGGCAAAATGGCTTAAGGACAACAAAGTCAAGCTATTGGAGTGGCCATCACAAAGTCCTGTCCTCAATCCTATAGAAAATTTGCGGGTAGAATTGAAAAAGCGTTTGCGAGCAAGGAGGCCTACAAACCTGACTCGGTTACACCAGCTCTGTCAGGAGGAATCGGCAATAAATCACCCGACTTATTATGGGAATCTTGTGGAAGGCTACCCAAAACTTATGTAAACTTCTGACCCATTGGGAATGTGATGAATGAAATAAAAGCTGAAATAAATCATTCTCTCTACTATTATTCTGACATCACATTCTTAAAATAACGCAGTGATCCTAATTTTTTTACTAGGATTAAATGTCAGCAATTGTGTATATTCAGTATATTAAAATGGTGGCCGGTGCCGTTTAAGATTAGGGAGGGCAACTTATTTTTATAACCATGGCCTTATTCTTTTACAGCACATTGGATGACTGTCATTCATATTCCATTCACCCCGCTCAATGTAACATCGATAGGTTCAGGCTACTATATGTCAAATACGACAGACATTGACACATTCAACACGGCCTTGCACAATTTTGCCTGCATCTAGCTGATCTAGGGTGTAATCATTAGTCCAACAGTTAATTATGTGAGTATCTATTGGTAAATTCAGGTATATTTATCCCCGTTTCGTTTTTCAACAGAATTGACGGAATTAATATACCCCTGATCAAACGCAAACACATTTCACTTCCATAGCACCCACATTCTAACAGCATGAGCCCTTTGATCGTTGGATAATTCCTTTTCGCATCTACACACTCTCCTCCTCTCACCTTTTTCCGTCGCTTGTGGACTTCAGTGCACAACACATCAGTCTGTGACCAGGCAAAAAAAATAATCCAATCCAAACCTTCATATCTTATCCGCTAAAGCTACACACAGCCTACAACATTGTCACAATATTACCTAACGTCAAGTCAACATAGCTACTAGAATTAAAGCGTTAGGAAAACTGCTACATTCATGCAGTACAGTGTACAGTTAGCAAGCAGTTTAGCAGTTACACCGGTGGACTCTGGTGGCAATAAATTAATAACACCAAAAGCTTACCTTGACTTGGAAGAGGTCCAGTGTTAGATAGCCATAGCCAGCTAGCTAACATATCTGTTTGAGATGGGTGTTTGAGTAAGCTAAACTAGCTAGCTGCATTCGCTAGTTAAGTGAGTGAAAGTGAAACATTTTGAAATCTCTCTCTCTCTTTCTTGCTTCTCCTTCATTTTTTGAAGAAATTAATTTGTTAAAAACTGTTCAACTATTGTCTTTCTCTTTGAGTCAATTACTCACAAAAGTTTATGCACTGCAGTGCTAGCTAGCGGTAGCTTATGCTTTCAGTGATATATTAATTCTCTGATCCTTTGATTGGGTGGACAACATGTCAGTTCATGCTGCAAGAGCTCTGATAGGATTGAGGACGTCCTCCAGAAGTTATCACAATTACTGTGTAAGTCTATAAAAGGTGGTGAGAACCACAAGCCTCCGAGGTTTTGTATTAAGGTAATTGTACCCAGAGGAGGACGGAAACTATATGTCCTCCGGCTACACCATGGTGCTACCCTACAGAGTGCTGTTGAGGCTACTGCAGACAGTGTGTTTTTAAATCACGTGAAGATATTTAGTATACTTTTATCTAACAATGATAACTTTTTTAATGTTGCACTATTTTTATTTTCATTAAATTCACTGAGGAGGATGATATATAACAAGTACACAACAGGCTTCTTTGGTCTTACTTCCACTGAAATAAGTGATTCAGTGCTTTAAACAAACACTGATTCAAATAAACCAACATATCGTCTCAACACATTTGACCTCTCACCAAACAATTTGTTTAAGACAACATTTATGGTCCTCACATAAAATAGACTAGTAAAGCAATGCCACAGAAAACATACTCTGCACAAGACATTCAGTACAAATGCTCTCCTCTCACCTTATCCCCTGTTTGCAAATAATTGCTGTACTCTAGGAAACACTGACCAAAACTAAGGTTCCTTCTTACCCTTACCCCTGACCCTGTTTTGTCTGAAGCAAAACCTTATAATCAGGATTCTGCATTCATGGGAGTTCAGTCATCAATGATAGATTGTGTCTTTACAAACTACTGTGTATAAGACATTGAAGGCAACAATGGCTTAGAGCTACAAGTTGTTTCAACAGCTGGCAACCAACTTGACAATATCATCATAAGGGAGCTCACAGGCTGATCTTCATCTTCATCAATGTATTCATCAATGTATTCATCAATGTATTGACAACAACACATGGAAAATTACTCAAATAGAGTGCCCTACGGGATTCGGCTCTTCATATAGCAGCCAGTGTTACAGCTACAGTACTTTTTTATGGAAGATAAATACAGGGGCATTGGTTTGACCGCCAGCTTCACCATTAGACTTATTTCATCGCCTGGGCACAGTGCCAGAGCCTTAAGCAAATAGCAGGCAGGCAGGCAGCCTTCTAGGTCCAGGATGGACCAGGCCATTTCATTTCCTTTAGAGATACCCTTGACGCAGCAGCCATCAGCCCTGGCCTACTGCATTACCAGTGATTGAAACTATGAAACACAGTGTTACAGAGCTACATTTGAAACAAAATGGAGTTCCCATTCCACAGCCATCGCCATAGTACATTTTGTGTCTTGAACTAGCTTGTTTCTAAAGGTAAAGTAAGCAGCCTCATTTAGGGAAGGGGGTGCACTAGGTACAAAACCATTTTAGTGCGTGTGTCAAGGTCCTTTCCTTACCAATCAATCATGCAGCACTTTAATAAATAATGTAGCATGTTAGACACTGGCTGAACTGTAATCGAGCAACATTAAGATTATCCACAGACATTTGATAGATGAAACCTTTTGTTTACCAATCCATTGGTTTATGGTTTTTCTGTTGACATGGAATACAGAGAGAGAGAGAGAGAGAGATAACCTCCTTATAGCAGTTGAGGCTGCTGAGGGGAGAACGGGCTCGTAGTAATGGATGGAGCGGAGTAAATGGAATGGCATCAAACACATGGAAACCATGTGAAACCATGTGTTTACCATTCCAACCATTCCACTCCAGCCATTACTACGAGCCCGTTCTCCCAAATCAAGGTGGCACCATCCTTATAGCTCCTTCACAGTAATATAAATAACCTCTGTTCATCTTGTCATTTGCAAGTAAGGACACTAGAGGGAGCTGTTGTAATAGTGGTGCTCTTGTGCCTTCCATGCCTTCGGTGTGCTTCCTTTTCCCCCTGCTACGTTAGGTTAGTCCGGTTGTGAATAAAGACACTGCAACTGCATTCTCTCTCCAAATCTCCTAAAGACACATTGTCATCCGGCCACTGTGTGGACTGACATCCAAACTCTTCATATTGTTATCGTTGGCAACAATCTACATATCTCTGGCAACACAGCCTCTTATCACTATGCCAATAACTCCATGACTCTGTGATAAGACAGTTACAGGAGGGTCAGTCATACTATACACTGTTGTTTCACTTGTATATTGTTGTGTGTGAGTCAGACAGCGCCCAAAGGCAGAACAAGTTACTCTGCCTCTTGATTTAGTGGTTCTGTTGCCCTGGTTCTTTCAGTTCTCTCAGTTCTACTGTCTGTTACTCTCATGTGAATCCATCCAAAGTGTGGTGACTGTGTAGACTGATATCTGATCATCTTGGATTCAACCTTTCAAATGGCACTCTAATGTCATGTCATAACCAGCACTAGTCCTCTCTCACATCAGTAAGTACAGTAGGTTTCCGTCGACAACATTGTCATTTTTACTTCAGGTTAGAGAAGGTTTATTCAACGAAACAAAAACATGAATCAAAATCTATATTGTAACAAACATTCCGAGGTTTTACATCTGAGTTGTGGACATGGATATTAACTATTTCAGAAAGTACTATGGGAAAAATACAAATAAAGGGGACACATGTTTAATCTTCATTAATATAGGATAGGGTGGGATAGGTTAGGATACAGCGGTTGTAGGTGATAACAATTTGATTGTATGTTCTTTCCAGTTATATGTACATTTTTTTCCAGCATCCAGCACCGTCCTGTAGAAAAACAAGAGGTTTTTATAACTTTCAAACTCACAGAATCTTACCAAAAACCTATTTCAGATCAAAAGAGAGAGATAGAGTACAGTTTTAGAGCAAATAAAGTGGGCCTCACCTTTTCTTGTAAAGGCCTCATTCAGCTTGCTTCTAACTTGGGACTGTAACAGGTGTACATAACAGAACAGCTGTCAATTCACATGCCATATTTAGCCAACTGAGGTGGCTAGAACTGCAGTAGCAGGCCTACAAAAGGCATATTCCAAGAGCTTAAGTAGGCTACTAATAGATAAACAGCGTACAGATGTAGGATCTTAATTTGAGCCCGATTCCTACAAGGGGAAAATAATCTTACAGCAACAGGAAATGTGCAAGAAATTCTCAGCAACAAAAGTGATCAAATTAAGATCCTACATCTGTATGACAAAGTATATATTTTTTTAAAGACTACAGCCAGTATAAATATTGATGATATTACACCTAAAATGTTATTTTGTAGTGTCCACTGTGGAAATTCAACACCCTGGGGGGTGACAAGCTGCTTGCATTACAGTGGATCCTGGTAGTATATCACGCCATCTCGCTGGTCCCTAATGGGCCCCCTGCTGCTGAGTCAAGGAAATGTGATTTAGTTCCCCAACTGAGTGCATGTGGAGCCATTACAGGAGTAATTTATGAGCAGCAGCTAGTACTGGCACTCAGACTCTTGCAACAGCAGAGGCTCTGTTTAGGGCTCTCCATGTAAGTCCAGCCTTGGAGAAGATGTACCAGGACACAAATAGACTCTGATACATATTAAAATAAACTTTGGTGCTAAATTCTCAGGTTTCATAGGTATGTTTATTATTACTAAGTGACAATATGATGGTTAAATATAAACTTACTCTCCTTACCTCTCTACTCTTCTACATTTACACACACTGTACGTAGATTCTTCTATTGTGTTATTGACTGTATGCTTGTTTATGTGTAACTCTGTGTTGTTGGTTTTGTCGCACTGCTTTGTTTTATCTTGGCCAGGTCGCATCAAAGAGCCCTTTATTTGTTGATTCACACTCAACTTCTGAATTCAAGCCAATTTTGTAAATTGAATCCCATTTTCCATATGAACCTTAAAATATGTCAACAAGAGTGACTGACCTGTATGCATGTTCATTCACTCTGCCTCCTTGTCTTTGTCAGCATCTGCATAAACAGGCTCTGTTGAGGTAAATATCATTATTTTAGTGGTCATGAACCAATGGCAATATTTCCACAGTCTGATTCAAATACAGCAAATAAGGAGATCTAAATTTGCATGGAAAATGCTAAATGTGAAAACATCACCGAAACGAACGCTAAAGCAGAAATACATTTGATTGCAAAAGCAGTGTTTATATTATAGATGAACTCAGTTCATACTTTGGTGAGGCTTCTTCCTCGGATAAACCCATGTATAAGAAAGCACTTAAGTTACATTGTACATTGTAGTCATTTAGCAGACACTCGTATCTAGAGTTGCTTACAGTCAGTGCATTAGTCTTAAGATAACAAGGTGAGACAACCAGGGCCTAAAATTGACTTTTTGGTCCAACAGCCACAGTCACTCAGATATTTTACCGGACAAATGTTTTGTAGTTGCCATAATTACACACAAAATAAATAAACGGATAAGCATGCTTTGTAATGTTTCTAAAACAGCAAATGTGTCACTAGTAAGAAGTTTCGTTAAATGTTTTGTGACCTGAGTCTTAAATAATCAAATCAAAATCAAATCAAATGTATTTGTCACATACACATGGTTAGCAGATGTTAATGTGAGTGTAGCGAAATGCTTGTGCTTCTAGTTCCGACAATGCAGTAATAACCAATTAATTAATGAATGTTAAAAAAAAACTCTGGATTATAAAGGGAAAACCAGCCACGTCGCGGATACCGACGCCTCACTCAAAGGCAAGCTTAACACCTTTTTCACCTGCTTCCAGGAAAATAACACAGAGCCTCCGTCGGGGGGCCCCACTGCTCACAAGGACTACAGGCTCCCGATCTCTGTAGATTACGGGAGTAGAACTTTTAAACATGTTAACCCTCGCAAGGCTTCTGGCCCAGATGGCATCCCAAGCTGCATCCTCAGTGCAGGCGCAGACCAGCTGGCTGGAGTGTTTACGGACAAATGTAATCTCTCCCTATCATAGTCTGTTGTCCCCACCTGCTTCAAGATGTCCACCATTGTTCCTGCATGCAAGAAAACAAAGGTAACTGAACTCAATGACTATCGCCCAGTACGCTCACTTCTGTCATCATGAAGTGTTTAAACAAGCTAGTCAAGGGCCATATCTCTACCTTGCCCGACACCCTAGACACACTACAATTTGCATACCTCCCCAACAGATCCATGGACAACAGAATTGCCTTTGCACTGCACACCGCCCTATCCCACCTGGACAAGAGGAATACCTATGTGAGAATGCTAGCTGTGCCACCAGGGTTGGATGCGCGCTGTTTTAAGAAGCAGTGCGTCTTGGTTGGTTTGTGTATCGGAGGACGCATGACTTTCAACCTTCGTCTCTCCCGAGCCCGTACGGGAGTTGTAGCGATGAGACAAGATAGTAAGTACTAATAACTGGATACTACGAAATTGGGGAGGAAAAAGGGGTCAAAAAATACATTTAAAAAATGACTAGTGATACATCTATAACATCCAATGTAAAATTCAAAAACAAATTGACTACAGCTTTGCTTTCAACATCATAGTGCGTCACTCATGACTAAGCTCAGGGCCCTGGGTCTGAACTCCTCTCTGTGCAACTGGATCCTAGACTTCCTGACATGCTGACCCCAGGTGGAGAGGGGGCTGTACTCCCTGTTCACCCATGACTGCGTGGCTACGCACATTTCCAACTCAGTCATCAAGTTTGCTTGACAAACTTGGTGATAGTTTGCCTGATTACCAACAACGACGAGGCAGCCCACAGGTAGCAGGTTAGAGTCCTGACGGAGTGGTGCCAGGGAAATAACCTCTCCCTCAATGTAAAAAAAACAAATTGTTGACTAAAGGAGTCTGCTCGTAGGGCGTGTTCACACAGTCGTCCGGAACAGCTGATGCTCTCATGCATGCCTCAGTGTTGCTTGCCTCGAAGCGAGCATAGAAGTGATTTAGCTCGTCTGGTAGCCTCGTGTCACTGGGCAGATTGTGGCTGTGCTTCCCTTTGTAGTCTGTAATAGTTTGTAAGCCCTGCCACATCCGGCGAGCGTGGGAGCCGGTGTAGTATTCTGTTTATACTGTTGTTTCCTCGCTGTGTATGTATATACTGTGTTCACCACATAGCTCATCTTAATATACCTTTCACTGTCCATACTTTACCATTTTATTTTCCAAATTATATTCTGTTTTCTGTCTATACACACCAAGTATTTATATTCTCACTCAAATAAATCTACTTGGAATGTTAGTTCTTGATTTCTTGTTTAGATTTTTTTCAATATTGTGTATTTGTGAGAGATTTTACTGCACTGTTGAAGTTAGAAGCACAAGCATTTAGCTTCACCTTAACACCTGTAAATTTGTGTATGTGATCAATCAACTTTGATTTGATTTACCAAAATTCATGTCATTGCTTCTTCATAAAATTGCAGGAAATGAGAATCATTTACATATTCTGTTCATGTTTTACAAGAAACTTATGCAAATTAACATTCTTAATGTTGCTCTGTGTGACCTCCTGCCAACATGGCTGCTGAAATAAACATTCTACCTGCCTATACCAAAATCTACCCACATTTGGCGGGTGGCGGGTGTTAATGTTAGACCCTGGAGACAACCACATACCACAGTCGTAGTAAGTACATTTTTTCTCAATAGTACAGAAGTTATCAGCAAAGTCATTACTAGTAGGAAAAATATATTATTATTATTATTATTTCTCTTCTTACCACCACTAGTACTTACTTTTGACCTCCAGCTTGCAGCCGGTGTCGACCTTCCCCAGTTGGTTCTCAGCTCTGCAGACATACTCTCCACCGTCATATTGGCCAGGCTTACGGATCTCCAGGGTGCAGATGCCCCCTGTGCTGATCATCCTGTACTTGGGGTTATCCATGTTGTTGAGGATCATCTTGTTCTTCATCCACATGATCTTAGGCTGCAATGACATAGTATATACATTCTATGTTTCAGATCAATTGTTTCAAGTTTCATAGTCAGCAGCTATGTTTCCAATCATGCAAATATTCTAAAATCTGCATTACAAATATGCACATTTTCCCACCTGACTTGCTGGGGATAAAAATCAGTGTACCGAATAAAAATCTAATGTTCAATGTTTTTCCATGGCATTTTCAACTCTACCGATTGTTTTGTGAGATAAGAGCGAGAATATTTTTATTTGTCAAATGGCAGTCAAGAATCGAGCATCATGTCACCAGAGTAAACCATCAGCATTTATTGGAAAGGAGCATCAAGCTCATCACTCTGTACCTTCCCCACCCTATGCAGTTCAACATAACTTATTTAATCTGTAGCCTAATCAACTGCAGGCTTTCCTGAGATGTAGTGGGAGGACCACAACCACCATATCATCATGTGACTCCCAGTTTGATTTGATATGATGGTTATTACATCAATATTTGAGCATTAAGGCATTTCCACAGCCATTTCTCACATCATTCATTTTACCGGCACAAAAAGTGTTATGACTTTAATCATAAAAACTGTGGATAGAAACATGATTACAGTCACAATTGTTTCCTTCAGTTTTTGTGTACTTGGAGTATTTTACTATGCACCCTACTAAATCTGATCCACGTATTGAAAGTGGACATACCTCTATAAAAAAAATTGAATTCCCCAATAAAGGAACATCACATTTTAGTAAATTATCACCCGCCAGAGAGACTTACAGTAGTGAGTGAATACTGATCCCCAAGGGATGGAACCCACAACCCTAGGGTTGCAGGTACCATGCTCAACCAACAGAGCCACATACACTCACACTCACTCACTTAGCTATATTGGTTTCTCAGGCCTTTCCTTTGATGGTAACAGCTATTCGGAAGACACACTCTGTCTAGGGTACATGAAACAGAGGGTCCAGTGACAGGGGCACCGTTTGACTCCGTGTAAATGACCCCCATGGTCCCCTCAAGGCAGGAATGTCACACATTTGACCCTTCAACCCCCTCCTCTCTGTCATCCACCCACCCAGCTGGCCAGGGGTCCAGGGCTCCGCTCAGAGACTCAGAACCTAATCTGGTACGGAGGTAAATTCCCAACCCCCCTATGCCAAATCCTGCTTTGCTGTGACAACTGGCAACCCAGTGTATCTGGTGGGAGGGAAGGGGACAGGCTAGAAGCCGGAGGTTCAGACAGTAGGCTGACAAGGAGACTAAAGATCTCTCTCATTCCAGCTCTGCTATGAGTAAATATATTGACAGGGACGGATGGACAGGAGTATGTGTGTGTGTGCGCATGCGTGTGTGACATATATGTATATCCACATCCACATCCAGGGAAAAGTGAGGGCGCGCAGAAAGGTGTAATCGGTCCGCACTCAAAAAGTGGAGCATAAAGCCTACTCCATTATTTAATATTTTTAAGTCTTTTCACTTAATCAGAGATAGCGTTCACAGACGTTTCAGCTTCACAGCCTTCTTCAGTATGTAGGAGAAGTGAAGGCGCAACTGGCAGCTGTCTGTGTGCATGGGCCTGGCATGTGGAGCCATCGGCATTACAATCTCACCCAACAAACAACGAGTGGGTGGGTTAGAATCATAGCAGTTTTGCTAGCCTAGACTACAAGTTACATGAAGATCCTTCAGTACTGAGCTGGTATGAGAGTTTGAGAGAGGGAAGGTTTACCTTGGGGGATCCCCTCACAGAGCACAGCAGCTTGGTGCTGTAGCCAACAGTGGTGGACCTGTCGTTCAGAACAGTGGTGAACTTGGGAGCCTCAGTGAAGTCACGCTCCACGAACGGGGTAGGTTTATAGTCAATAACTGAAAAAAAAATTGACACGAGCATTGATTAGGTCTTAAATAGGGACATCTAGCTAACAGGAGACTTTACTGTCCCACTCCTTCTAACATTCTCCAACATTTTAACGTTGCAGGGGGATGTTTTTAGAAAGGGGTGGTGTGGAGAATGTCTCACCCTCTTTCACAATGGTGGCTTCTTCCTTGGTCCTGGCACATTCCTCACTGAGTCCACACTTGTTCTCTGCAAAGATCCTGAAGGTGTAGGTGTTGCCCATGATGAGGTCTGAGATGGTGGCATTTAGTCTGGTGTAGTGCTCCAGAATGTTGAACCAGTCCTGGGCAAGACACCATATGAGCATTAATTATATTTTAAAGTCTTATTACAGGAATTTTATTTTCTTTTGGGGTTTATTTTTTTGTGTAAAGTGTACTGAGATGTACCTTTCAATAAAGTTTGTTTGGATTGGATGTGATTACGGCGGTAGGTAGCCTAGTGGTTAGAGCGTTGGGCCAGTAACTGAAAGGTTGCTCGACTGAATCCCTGAGATGACAAGGTAAAAATCTGTCGTTTTGCTCCTGAACAAGGCACTGTTCCTAGGCCGTCAGTGTAAATAAGAATTTGTTCTTAAATGACTTGCCTAGTTAAATAAAAGGTTAAATGAAAAAATTACAAGGATGTGACGGGTTTCTCACCCCGGTTTTCTTGTCAGCCTTCTGGACGGTGTAGCCTGTGATCTCTGTGTTTCCATTATCTTTAGGTGCGGTCCACTCAAGGGCAACATTGAATCCCCAGACATCCGCAACCTTAATGCTGGCTGGTGGCCCAGGCAGCTCTGTGGGTGAGCAGACACAGATATAGAAGGTTCAATATGGGTTGCATCGTTAGAATTAATCAACTCACAACAACTCAATCGCTCTCCAGATCAGTTCTTCCTGATCACATGACCTGACCAGGAACAACACCTGGCCCTAGTTATTATCAAAATATACCATGACAGTCAGAGGCTAATGCCACGTCATGATCTGTTTGGAAATTAAAACAAGGTTGGATAGTCTAATACAATTTGACTTACCAATAATCTGGATGATGATAGCAGCTTTGTCTTCAAAGTCATCCACCTTCACGCACATCTCGTATGAGCCAGAGTCCACTCTCTCTGCTTGACGGACAAACAGGATGCTGTCTGTGTCAGATGTACGGATGTTGGCCCTCTTTGGGTCAAGGGGCTCTCCATCCTTTAACCAGGTAACCACTGGCTTAGGCTTGCCCTAAGGACAGTAAAGAACACAAGGTTGGGCTCAATCAATAGTCTAACTTACATCTGTATGGACATGCTACAACAAATTATTTTACATCATCATGCCCAGGAGACTTTAATGACAATGCGATAAAACTCTTGCCCCTAGTAACATTAAATAGTAAATGTACCTATAGCTAGGGTCCAATAAAAAAAAAATCCTGCTCAAGTAATGTTTTCTAGACAAACTCCCAGGCCTACTCATCATCTCATAATGCAAACTCACAGAGAAGGGGATGACAAGGTTAATCTTCTCACCGACTTTCTTGACATACCTCTGCCTCAGGAAACGAGGCAGGCGGACTTTGGGGCGAGCTACAGACAGAACAAACATAGTTTACAAATAACAATAATCAACCTGTTCAAATAAGTAAAATGACTGAAACACTTTATGGATAGGACACTTTAGAACAAGCATTTGAATATCAGAGCTCTACATGGTCCCATCTGAACTCACACCATCACATCAGAACAGGTCCCATCTGAACTCACACCATCACATCAGAACAGGTCCCATCTGAACTCACACCATCACATCAGAACAGGTCCCATCTGAACTCACACCATCACATTAGAACTCTAAATAGGTCCCATCTGAACTCACACCATCACATCAGAACAGGTCCCATCTGAACTCACACCATCACATTAGAACTCTAAATAGGTCCCATCTGAACTCACACCATCACATCAGAACAGGTCCCATCTGAACTCACACCATCACATTAGAACTCTAAATAGGTCCAATCTGAGCTCACACCATCGCATCAGAACTCTAAATAGGTCCAATCTGAACTCACACCATCGCATCAGAAATATAAATAGAACACATGATGGAGATCTATAGTTACCCCAGCTCACACTGTTAAACAGGCTGCATTAAGAATCACACTCAACTTGATACTGTACTGTAGATTCTCCTCGACCATAGGGTTCCCCACAAATACATCAGTCACAGCAAATGGCTTGCTGTATGTCTTAAAACATGGACAGAACGGTTGATATTTGTAACCAACTAATAACAGAACATAGAAACTATAATTGAAAACCCACTCCTAAAAAAATCTATGCACTATTGCCATGGGATGTCCAGTGCTATGGGCAGAAATATATAATAATATAAATAATATGCCATTTAGCAGACGCTTTTATCCAAAGCGACTTACAGTCATGTGTGCATACATTCCACGTATGGGTGGTCCTGGGAATCGAACCCACTACCCTGGTATTACAAGCGCCATGCTCTACCAACTGAGCTACAGAAGGACCGTGTGCTTCTATCAGAAAATGGATGGAAAAAAACAACCAACCCACCGGGTAATGGTCATGATAGAGTTAGGTATGTTTCTCTGTGGAGCGTTCCAACTTGACACTCCTTATGAGGGGATCAGGTCAATAGAGAACTGCCCTGTCCCTGTCAGAGTCTGTGGCATATTTAAAAATAAACACTGAGTCCATGGTCGTCTCAAAGGACTTAGAAGGCATACAAGACATTAGATCCCTCCCCTGTCCCCACCCACTCTGTGTAGACTGAACACTTTGGAATGTCCCAACCCCCAATGATTACACTTGTCACCATCGCACTATCGCTGGCTTGACACCTCTCCAGCACGCATTCTGACTTGGGAATCAACCCAATGCCAAACCTTCCAAATTGAATCTGTGTTAATTAGCAGACAAATCCTAACAATTTTTCTAAGGATTTGTGGGAAAGTTAGAGGTTTTTCCATTGTGTGGGAAACCTGATGCATCTATTGGTGGACTAATGGCTAAGTTTGACAGTGCGACTTGGACATTGACAGTCCTTGTGGTTCAGGTTTTATTCACCTCCACTAAATATCTCCATTACACATTTGATGATCTCTCTTTACATAAATTATTTTTTAATCGACTCAGTCTTTTTTTTGTAGGTCTACCTATTATTTACAATTTTACTGTATGTTTAGACATTTTGACTCTGAATAAAACACAACATCCAGGGCCTACCACTGTATACTGTCAATTAACTTGATTCCATGATGAATGATGTAAATTCAGCCAGATCGCACAAGATTGACTTCAAAATTGGATGTCTGTCCATGTCCTGAGGATGTAGGGAAATGCCTTCAAAACCAGTCACTAGGGGCAACAGTGAACGCTATTACCATTAAGGCTTGGGCATTGTGGATGAGGGGTGGCAGATTAATGTAATCCCATGACTCCGGATTGTTTGGCATAGGGATTTTTTCCCCTAAACCTTAACCCTTAACTAACAAAACAATGCGTAGCAGGAGAAGCGACCCAGCATGTCAAAAACACTTTGAAATTTGGAGCAACTTTGCAATTTGACGTTTGGAGAAAAGTGCAAGAACATGTATAATTCCGCAGTGAGACTATGAGAGCTTGTTGGTAAATGAAGATGCTTGACTCACCATTAACAGTTATCATTGTGGAAGACTAAAAATGACTTTTTCTGAATGCACAGTAAGAAGACACCGGTGAAAACACGCATCCAAAAGGTGTCAATGGTAGTACTTTAGGAACTTAACAACTGGGGAGCTGCTCCATGCTTGGACCGAGGAGTTCTACCACCCTCTTGGTGGGAATAATCTGAGAAGACCACCGTTGCATTACTCTAACAGGCCAGGGAGGTGCCAAGCCAACGGCATTTGGATATCTGAGATGGAAAATATGCTGAGCTGGTTCTCCCTAGCTGTTTCAACGTCTGCTGTTTTGAAAAACTATTTCAACAATAAAGACGGACACCGCCCATCACAAACAGTTTGGACTTGCTGCTATGGC
This sequence comes from Oncorhynchus gorbuscha, assembly GCF_021184085.1. Taxonomy (NCBI): domain Eukaryota; kingdom Metazoa; phylum Chordata; class Actinopteri; order Salmoniformes; family Salmonidae; genus Oncorhynchus; species Oncorhynchus gorbuscha. Next base: position 69,218,632 of record NC_060190.1, on the reverse strand, counting down.
CACCCGGTAATACAGTACTGTCCACTTGCAGTACACTGAAGAAAATCCATTTTGGAATAAAGCTGTGGAAAATGTGGAAGAAGTCAAGGGGTCTGAATATTTCGTGAATGCACTGTATTGTCCATGCTTTGCTTACCCCCAACCTCCTTGACCAGAATGGGATCGGCGATGGTAGCAGGGGGACTACGGCCACCGGAGTTCACAGCCACCACCCGGACCAGCAGACGGTCGCCGGTAGTCTGGTTCTTGATAGCATAACGACAGGACACGGTCAGGTCCTCATTGACTGCTTTCCAGTCTTCGGCTGTGACAGGAAAGAGGACAATATAGAACAGTGACTGAACAGTTAACACACTGAGGACAATATGGAACAGTGGCAGGAGAATGAACATAGTGAGGACAATAAGCAGCAGCTAACAGCTGATTTTAAAAATACTTTATTTAACTAGGCAAGTCAGTTAAGAACAAATTCTTATTAATAATGACAGCCTACCCCCGGCCAATTGTGCACTGGGACTCCCAATCATGGCCAGATGTGATACAGCCTGGATTCGAAGCAATTACTGTAAGGACATCTCTTGAATTGAGATGCAGTGCCTTAGACCACTGTGCCACTCGGGAGCCCCAAAAGTCCTGTCATTTTATTGCACCATGCATTCATACATGCAGTACTTATTATCCTATCTGGGCCCAAAACAATATTTTATATAGACGAAACAAGAAGATTCACGAATAAAAATATATTCTGTTGTGACTGTACGTACATACCCCAACCAGAAGCCATGGATTACAGGCAACATTCGCACTGAGCTAAAGGGTAGAGCTGCGGGACTCTAATCCGGAAGCTTACAAATCCCACTATGCCCTGTGATGAACCATCAAACAGGCAAAGCATCAATACAGGGCTAAGATTAAATCACACTACACCGGCTCCAACGCACGTCGGATGTGGCAGGGCTGGCAAACTATTACAGACTACAAAGGGAAGCACAGCCACGAGCTGCCCAGTGACACAAGCCTACCAGACGAGCTCCATCACTTCTATGCTTGTTTCGACGCAAGCAACACCGAGGCATGCATGAGAGCATCAGCTGTTCCGGGGACTGTGTGATCACACTCTCCGTAGCCGACGTGAGTAAGTCCTTTAAGCAGGTCAACATACACAAGGCTGCGGGGCCAGACGGATAACCAGGACGTGTGCTCCGGGCATGTGCTGACCAACTGGCAGGTGTCTTCACTGACATTTTCAACATGTCCCTGATTGAGTCTGTAATACCAACATGCTTCAAGCAGCCCACCATAGTCCCTGTGCCCAAGAACGAAAAGGCAACCTTCCTAAATGACTACAGACCCGTAGCACTCACATCCATAGCCATGAAGTGCTTTGAAAGGCTCACATCAACACCATTATCCCAGTAGCCCTAGACCCACTCCAGTTTGTTGACCGCCCAAACAGATAATGCAATCTCTATTGCACTCCACACTGCCCTTTCCCACCTGGACAAAAGGAATACCCATGTGAGAATTCTGTTCATTGAGTACAGCTCAACACCATAGTACCCTCAAAGCTCATCACTAAGCCAAGGATCCTGGGACTAGAAACCTCCCTCTGCAACTGGATCCTGGACTTCCTGACAAGCCGCCCCCAGGTGGTCAGGGTAGGGAGCAACACATCTGCCACGCTCAACACTGTTTACCCACGACTGCATGGCCAGGCACGACTCCAACACCATCATTAGGTTTGCTGACGACACAACAGTAGTAGGCCTGATCACCGCAACGACGAGACAGCCTATAGGGAGGAGGTCAGAGACCTGGCCGGGTGGTGCCAGAATAACAACCTATCCCTCAATGTAACCAAGACTAAGGAGATTATTGTGGACTACAGGAAAAGGAGCACCGAGCACGTCCCCATTCTGATCGACGGGGCTGAAGTGGAGCAGGTTGAGAGCTTTGAATTCCTTGGTGTCCACATCAACAACAAACTAGATTGGTCCAAACACACCAAGACAGTTGTGAAGAGGGCACGACAAAGCCTATTCCCCCTCAGGAAACTAAAAAGATTTGGTATGGGTCCTGAGATCCTCAAAAGGTTCTACGGCCTCAACATCAAGAGCATCCTGACTGGTTGCATCACTGCCTGGTAAGGCAATTGCTCGGCCTCCTACCACAAGGCACTTCAGAGGGTAGTGTTTACATCCCAGTACATCATTGCGGCAAAGCTGCCTGCCATCCAGGACCTCTACACCAGGCGGTGTCAGAGGAAGGCCCTAAAAATTGTCAAAGACCCCAGTGACCCCAGTCATAGACTGTTCTCTCTACTACCGCATGGCAAGCGGTACCGGAGTGCCAAGTCTAGGACAAAAAGGCTTCTCAACAGTTTTTACCCCCAAGACATAAGAATCCTGAACAGGTAACCAATGGTTACCCGGACTTTTTGCATTGTGTGCCTCCCCTCCCCACCCCACCCCAACCCCTCTTTTACGCTGCTGCTACTCTCTGTTTGTCTTATATGCATCGTCACTTTAACTATACATTCATGTACATACTACTCAATTGGGCCGACCAACCAGTGCTCCCACACGCTAACCGGGCTATCTGCATTGTGTCCCACCACCTGACAACCCCTCTTTTTACGCTTCTGCTACACTCTCTTCATCATATACTGTATGCACAGTCACTTTAACGATACCTATATGTACATACTACCTCAATAAGCCTGACTAGCAGGTGTCTGTATATAGCCTTGCTACTCTTTTTTCAAATGTCTTTCTACCTTTGTTTTATTTCTTTACTTACTTACTTACCTACACACACACACACACACACACACACACACACACACACACACACACACACACACACACACACACACACACACACACACACACACACACACACACACACACACACACACACACACACCTTTTTTGGCACCATTGGTTAGAGCCTGTAAGTAAGCGTTTCACTGTAAGGTTTACACCTGTTGTATTCGGCGCACGTGACAAATAAACTTGGATTTGATTTGATTAGTAGTTAAATGGTAGCCTGGTCCCAGATTGGTCATACCCATGACCGTAGGAGTTAGCAAGACTGCACAAACAGATCTAAGACCAGGCTAGTTAAGGACTGAAGTGGGCTTTAAGGACTTACTTCCCTCCTTGGTGATTTCCACAGTGTATCCATCCAGGCCAGAGTTGGCCGGAATGGTCTTTGGAGGCCTCCAGGTGATGGTCACTGAAGAGTCACTCTTGTCCTCCACTGTCACTTCCAGGGGCTCGCTGGTGGGCTCTGCAGTTTGGAAACGTCAACACAATTCAGACAATGTACAGCTCAAGATGCAACAGGAAATAATTAGCCTTTTTGGATTAGCATTTCAAAGGAAACATGGCAATAGGGCTCAACAGTTTTGAAACGCAAACACAATTCAGACAACATACAACTTGAGGACATGATATTGGGTTATCATATGAATGATACAAATGGTAATAGGAGGACGTGTGAAGAGCTCCGTAACGGTTTGACCCATTTTTTTTCAGACCGTCAGGTTGGTTTACCCTTTGGGGGTGGGGGTGGAGTTGGGGGGGAGTGAGTGTGCCTTGTGCGGGGTTCCTCTGCGCGGGCCACATCAGCAGGAACAGATGATGTTAAATGTGCATTTATTTAAAGGTTAGAGGCAGCAGGTATGAGAGCAGTGTTCTAGAATCACTTCCAGCCAATCCCATCTCTTTCTGAATACCTCTTGGTTGTCCAGTAGAGAAATGAAAACAGTCTACACCTATACAATGCTCTATGGTACACTGTAGTCTTTAACTAGGGCCGGGAGTGTTTCCTGGTACACTGTACTCTTTAACTAGGACCCTGAGTGATTGTTCCCTGGTGCACTGTAATCTTTATCTAGGGCCCGGATCATTACCTGGTACACAAATCTTTATCTAAGGCCCGGATTATTCCCTGGTACACTGTTGTCATTAACTAGGGCTGTGAGTGTTCCCTGTTCAGGTTAACGGGTACAGGAAAAACCTATTCCCTATATGAATACCAAACTACATACACCTTAACGTGATCCCATACTGGAATGGATTGGACATATTCAGATGTGAAGAAATCAGTGATCCATTTCACTTGACAGGGTCTACCTGTCGGCAGCAGCAGCATCAGCTAGTGTTACATGTTAGAGATTCATCTAATGTATTAGTTCAAAAGACATAAGAGCCTGGTCCCAGATCTGCTTGTGCTGTCTTTTATGTCAGCTCCTATAAAAATGAGCATAGCAATTTTCAAGAAAGACAGCAACAAAACATATCTGGGGCCAGACTTATTAGGGCCTAACATGATGGTGAAAAGGCTCAAATATCATTGAGATCTTTTAGCGCTATTAAGTTAGGGCTCTATTCAATCTGTAAAGCTGAAGCATTACAAATTCTGCGATATCTTTTTAAAGGTAATTTCCCGACTGAGCCGACATATGCAGTTAAAGCGGGAACATTGCCTTAAACTTAAGGATAAGAACCTTTTTTCAATTTTTGTCGAAAATGACATACCCAAATCTAACTGTCTGTAGCTCAGGACCTGAAGCATATTCTTTACCCTCTGTTTTAACAGGCGCCTTTGTGGCGGCAGGAGCTGCAGCTTCCTCTGTAGCGGGCGGTATTCGATTTGATATTAGATTGATTACTAGCCAATAGGCAAAATACACGAGAGAACAGAGCTACCAGAGCTGTGGTCAATTCTGAATTGAGTTGTGAATTTAATTTAAATTGGCCCCCCCACACAACACAGGAAGCAACATTTGAATTGAATTAAATTAAATTCAAATGGGTTATTTATTATTCTATCACAATCAACAACAAAAAGGTACATCATATGTCGTTACCAATACGATTTAGCATCAGATTTTTTGAACTCATTCTCCAAAATAAAAATGTTAAAATTACAGTGGTATGGAAATGCTCTAAGATCATGATGTGGGTTGTCTATAATAATTCAAAATTCCATTAATGTTTTTAAATATCAGGAAATGCTCTAAGATCATGATGTGGGTTGTCTATAATAATTCAATATTCCATTAATGTTTCTAAATATCAGGAAATGCTCTAAGATCATGATGTGGGTTGTCTATAATAATTCAAAATTCCATTAATGTTTTTAAATATCAGGAAATGCTCTAAGATCATGATGTGGGTTGTCTATAATAATTCAAAATTCCATTAATGTTTTTAAATCATCAGGAAATGCTCTAAGATCATGATGTGGGTTGTCTATAATAATTCAAAATTCCATTAATGTTTTTAAATATCAGGAAATGCTCTAAGATCATGTTGTGGGTTGTCTATAATAATTCAAAATTCCATGAATGTTTTTAAATATCAGGAGAAAAATTTAATCCACAGAATGCAATAGGTCAAACACTGCAGAATGGGTGGGAACAAACACTTATAATCGTATAATTAAACAAAGCCACTTAATATAAAGTTTACATTTACATTTACATTTAAGTCATTTAGCAGACGCTCTTATCCAGAGCGACTTACAAATTGGTGCATTCACCTTATTCATACATATGAGATGAGGAATGTAGGGTATATGTATATACTGTACTCTATACCATCTACTGCATCTTGCCTATGCCGTTCTGTACCATCACTCATTCATATATCTTTATGTACATATTCTTTATCCCTTTACACTTGTGTGTATAAGGTAATAGTTGTGGAATTGTTCGGTTAGATTACTCATTGGTTATTACTGCATTGTCGGAACTAGAAGCACAAGCATTTCACTACACTCACATTAACATCTGCCAACCATGTGGACGTGACGAATAACATTTGATTTGATTTGAAACTCCATTTTGAAATTCTTTGCATTAATAAGTGGCATATCCTTTTGATAAAATATTTGTCAAATGAATTAGACTTTCATGTTTCATGTCTCAGTTGAATTGCTTTGAATTTAGTTATACTTATTTTTAACTTCCATGGGGAGCCTGGTGGGCGGAGCTATAGGCTCATTGTCATGACTTGAATGGAATAAATGGAACTCAGTCATTAATATGGTTTCCATATATTTGAGATGGTTGATTCTATTCAGTAATTGACTTGGACTGAAATAGTTGTAGGTACTCATTTTGGTTGCAAGGCACTGTTTATATTTAGGTGCAGAAGCTCCACAATACTTTTGAGCTAATATTCTATAAGAGGAACAGGAGCTCAAGCAGTAGACAATGTGATGTGCTGGTACTTAGCTCCATTTCCCCATTGATTCCATTCCAGCCATCTCAAATGCCCCATTGATTCCATTCCAGCCATCACGATGAGTTTGTCCTCCTATAGGTCATCCCATCAGCCTCCTCTGTTCATTAGAGTTACCATTAAAGAGTAGCCTACACTTGAGCACAATAGTTTATCCAGGGAATCAGGGCGGGCAAGGATGCACAAAGGATGGAGCACTAATATAAACTGAAGAAGGTTAATCAATATCTCTTATATACAGTGAGATATCGAACAATCAGCATGCAATTGGGTAGAATAAGCAAGCATGGGATACTTGACCTTGTAGTCAGGCTATCAAGTGCCTTACACAACCACTTACACGACACGTTGTAGGCTTGTAGTTCAAGGGCGCATGAAGCCCGCAATTATTATTTTACACATTGGCCTCTCCAAAGTAGGGGCTTCAGTGCTGTACTGTTATCTCATATGAACTGACCGTGGACGAGTGTTGCTTATTTTCTTTGCAAATGGTGTGGTAAAATAAATTCTCTCAAAATACATGTAAAGGAATACTTCGCTGGGTTTGGCAGCGCGCAATTGGATGCAAGTGAAATTTTGGACCAAAAATGGAGAGGCTATTTATAGAAAGCGGGCCTTGAAGAGATCCAGTGACAAAGGGACCAACATAAGACCCATTATCTCCATCGAAATATTTGATGTATAAAGACCCATTATCTCCATCGAAATATTTGATGTATAAAGACCCATTATCTCCATCGAAATATTTGATGTATAAAGACCCATTAACAAACTATATCAAAGTTTTGTTATCCTGTCATCTTATGAAAATGTCACTTATGCCCCTTGCGCACCAAACAAACGTAGCCATGGATCATCCATCCAGTCCAGAGAGATCAATGATATTGACAAAGTAGCCTACATGTGTTTCTGCAAAAAACCCAACCAAGACTTATTTCATTAAGCATTATCTTATTACCATCTGGAGGAGGGGGTGTGGGAGCTTTGGGCTCCTCAGGCGCGGGTTCAGCGGGAGCTTCTCCTTCTGCTGGAGCGGCCTCCGCTGGGGCCTTTCCCTCGGCAGGTGCAGTCTCTGCCGGTAGAGCTTCGCCCTCGGCAGTGGAAGTAGCCTCAGCAGGTGCTGCTTCAGCGGGTGCAGCGTTAGACATGGTGGCGGTTTCTGCTGCTACTCCCAAAGTCATTAAGTCCTCAAAGAGTCATCACTCTAGAGGAAGTGGCAGGCTATGTAGTCCGTGGAAGCGGACTCCACCCCCTAATGCATTTTATGTAACATATACTTACTTGACTGAATCTTGGATCTTATTATAGGCCTAGGAGGAATAGGGACCCCTATATACAGTTGCCTATGTGATCAGAGGGGTTTAACCTCCGTGTTTCACTCAGTTTCCTTTTTCTGATAAACCAAGCTTATAAACACTGATATTCATTACGCATTTGTTTGCATACTTTTTTTATGAAGAGCAAGTAAAAATATATTCGCAATTATGAGACAAAACATATATTTTACATTATTTTATTGACTCCGACGAACAGTGATATGTGTATGGAAATGTCGTTTCAGAAGCATGCCTATATTCCACACAATTCTGGAGGGGTAAAGTTATTCATCTTGTAGTAGGCCTATATGGAGTTTTCTATTCCTGAATGATTGTTGTCGCTTACAGTATGCTGAAGTATTTACAAGGTTTACAATTATGATGTCATGTACAAAATAGATCAATGAGATTTACAAAGGATTCATTAGAAAAAGAAATCTCAAATATCAGCGTATTAAAAAGGAAAAGCTTAATCTATATAGTGAACCCTTAACGATAACTTAATGCTATTACATGTTCTGTTCACACACTCATCTACAACATTTAGAAATCCACCACAATTGCACGTCAATGACATTAGAGACCATTATTAACATTTTTATTTTGAGTCAATAACAAGCTTTGCAAAATAATTATGACTATTCAGCAACCTGTATTGGCCTTCATCAAGTGGAAATACTTAATTTAGAATCAATTCATATTCGTTAAGTTTTTACAGGGAACCTGCTTATATAGAAACATTGATTTATCTTCGATTTCTTGAAAATCTAGTTTTCATTTTGAACTATGAACTTTGTTCTTGGATAATAGTTCAATTGTACCGAACTGCAATTAGGGCCTAATCCGTTTTGACAAGCTGTAGAACCTCTAGAACCTAGGCTTACACTGTCATATCCCTCTTGACCGACCTATGTTCAAATCCAGATCTTCTGTGTGCCACAAAGGAACAAGCCCAGTGATCTAAAGCAGAGGTTCTACCAATTCCAATTCAGTCAAGTGGTGTCTTGTGGGACCAATGATTTCATCACACATATTCTAACAACCTTCACATAGTCAGTCTACTCATAACACAAGGCATCCCTTACATTTTTGAAGGTCACATACTCACTCGCTCTCTCTCATAATGCAACACTTGCATCACAATTCACATTAAGGCATAGTCAAGCATATCTGGTAACACATCATTTGGTCCAACTTACTGCAAGACTGGGGCAATGCAAATCAGAAGTAAACTGTGTCTGTTAGCTTTCACAACTAATTTAAACTGTTGTTTTCTTTCTTCTGATTGCCAAAACCAGTAAAAGTTGCTGCATAGTCTTGATACACAAGATTGTTATCAAACACACAGCACAGCCACTACAGAGCAACAGCCACAACGACCAGTGAGTGAGATGAAGAACAAACAGAATGGCATTTGTTCACCTGCATACATAGATACAGGATATACTGTACTATACTTTCATACTCTTCTGAATAGTAAAACAATGCAGTGTTTGTACAATGGCAGATTGGGAGCCTACATGATAGTTTTGTTTAAGTTAATGAGGCTAATTATTTAGATTATAGAAGGTCCACATGGGTCTCATGGTGTCATTTTAAAATGGATAAACCAAAGGGGCATTTCCCCACATATGATTCATCACAGAATTCTTTCAATTTGTAAAAATGTGTCAGGTTGACATTTATTGGGTCTTGTCTTTGTGCCAGAACTGAGAGACTTCCACTAGATGGGCCAGCTGCATAGTCAAAATTGGCTACATCATAAAAATTAATGTACAAATAAAAAATACCTTTTGAATGTAATTTATTAAGGTTAGGGTTAGGACATTAGGTTAGTAGTGTCGTTAATGTTAGAGGTTAGGTTAAACATTAGAGTTAATGACTTTGTGGCATGATAGCTAGTAACCACTCTGCAGCAAGATTCATAACAAAAAAACGCAAACCTGCAATAATGTGACCACACAGAGAAGCAAAAGCCATTTACTTCAAGTCATTAACAGTTTGATGTCATCAGATGAACTTTGGACTCATTAATAGTTTGATGTCATCAGATGAACTTTGGACTCATTAACAGTTTGATGTCATCAGATGAACTTTGGACTCATTAACAGTTTGATGTCATCAGATGGACTTTGGGTTCATTAATAGTTTGATGTCATCAGATGAACTTTGGACTCATTAATAGTTTGATGTCATCAGATGAACTTTGGACTTAGTTTGATGTCATTGATTTGATTAACAGTTTGATGCTAAAGCAAAACAACAAAAAAGTACCATGTTTTAACGTAATCATGGTGGTTTAGTTCCACTTTGCTTAATAATAACCTTTAATAGTTTGCTAAATTTATTTCTCTTGTGATAACTATTGTACAAAGAAAGCAATTGAACATTAATTTCACAGTTTATATACAGGTGACTTATGATCAAGAGATTATACATTATTAATGTGAAGAGACCAAAACAGAGACATTCTCCTACATTGTTTCAGCATCAGTCAGTATGGCCAGATGTATCTTTGAAAACACTAATGTAACCCACGCTACTTTACAATTTCATTATTTTCATACGTTTATCTTCCTATATGTATGACTCTGAACTGGGAAATGGCCCTTGATCATTGCTGATGAGCAAATAGATTTATCATCCATTTTATGCTGTGTCTGAATTGTCATTAACTAAACCGAAGATGAGCAAAGCAATATTACCAGTCAAAAAGTGGACAGCACCATTGGCAGCTACAATAGATGTAAGATTGTTAACCTGTGTCTGATTACAATGGTTTGTGGGGTGCAACAGAGAACTCACCCGTTCACTCACCCATCTTGGTGTAGGTCTAAAAACATGTTTTTGCAAGGAATGAGAGAGTAGCTTTGTAAAACGTCTACATTCAAAAGCACCTAAATGATCTGCAATGTTACATGGCCAACATATTGAGGAAAATATCTACATGTTCATTCTTTTAAGCACTTTTATGCTCTGACCCCTAACCAGACAGTCAATATGCAAGATTACCGTAAAATATTTGGTTCAGCATATAAGATATACCATGCAACTAGTGTAGATAAAACTGAAATCAATATCTACATAAAGAATTGAGCACAGTAACTATATTGGATAATTGCGTGGAATATATTAGATGATACCTCACCATCTTAAAAATAGAAGTTGAGAAATATCTAAGCTATAAGCAAATAGCAGTTGCTCAAGCATTATTCATACAAAATAACTTTCTTAGTAATACCTGATTTATATGAAAGTAGTATTGTCATGGCCTTATTTCTTCAAAACAGGTAGTTATATTTCAAATATATGTTCAGTCAAATAAATATAATGTATGCTGCCTGCAACAAACCAATGAACTAGTACCACAGAAGCTGAGATTAGTATGTACTGATTTTCCCTCCTGTTTTAGTAATGAGTATGACAGCGTTTGTAATTTTGCACAGATTTTGCCGTGAATGATAATGAAAGATATTAACCATAGGAAATAATTGTGTTTCTGTGTTCTGCTCTGTTCAAACCTATATTTTCTCACTTGACAAAGAAACCCTGATCATCGCCATCTACCCTACCTGCAACATAGTTATCTGTCAAATATAGTTAGATGACATTTAAAATCACCCCGGAACCATGTGACCCCAGAACCATGTGAGGGAGGGACAAGTGAATGTCCTCGCACTCGTCTGCTCTGAGGCGATGGTGATGAAAGCAAAGCACCACGATTGAATACTGCTGTCCATCTCGAGGTGACCATCAGGGATAGATGTATTAATTAAGGCATTCAGTTTGTTAGAGCACAGAGTCAAAACAGTTCACCTGGTTATGTATAACAGTTGCATATGTCTAAGATTTGGCCTTCAAAGAGTGATAGATAGATATGTATTCAGGACCAGGACACTACACAACCTGACATGCCAACAACATGCCGTCATACTCTTTCCAATAAGCCGAAAACAGGTTTCAAACTGACTTGATTTTACAGACACATTGCAGGCCATGTTGCTGTTGTTGAGCAAAAGCAGATAAGCAAGAATGTGCTTTTTTTGTCTTTTAAATGTGCTGTTGGAAGAATCACCTGCTTAGACCAATGAGAGATGAGGATGAATTTCTAAAGAGTAATACTTATTATCTAGATAATTAGCACCTGTTTCTATTGAGGGCAGAAGTGATAGAGATACGTCTTCTGTGAAGAGAAAGACACTTTATAGTGTGAATATAACCTCAAGAAAAATCGACAGAAATAGAAAATCTAAACATCGCTATATGTCTTTTGGAATGACTTGGCATGATTGAACAAAGTTTCAAAACAACATAACAAAACAGCTTCTCAATCAACCAACCATACGGAGGATGATTGTTTTTTGCTAAGGTTCAAGATAAGTTAGAAAATTAGCAGAAAACTATATTGGAAAGTTTTTGTTCCTGAATTTTATACACTGAAGTTCACATAGGGGAAAGAAGTAGGGCTATTTGAAGTACTAGGTTTTGAGTCTACAGATGAAGTTGATGTTCAAAGTGTAGGGAGGCTGGGGTCCATTGTTTCTCTGTCTGGAGATTCAATGTAGTTGGCTGCCTCTTGCAACTTCAATAACATCGCCATCTGAATCAAAAGACAAAGGAGATAAGGGTCAGGAAAGATGAATCATTTCAACTTAACGCTACACTACGTTCAGTATGGTGACAAACATACCTTCCAAGCACATTCAGTAATAGAATTGTGACACAGACAAGGCCAGAGAAGGCCTTACAGCAGGGCTGGGAAACAGGCGCCCCACAGTGTGTTTCAGGGTTTAGTTCCAGCCCTGCTTGTGCTGTATTCACCAGACTCAACTAATAATGCTCCTCAAGTGTATCGTTGCTGGACTACAACCAAATCTTGCACACACTGTGGTAGCTCCATGACCACAGTCACCTACCCCCAGAGTATCTCACCAGAGGGTCCAGGGTGTCCATGGAGCTGGGTGGGGTTTCCTTATTAAGAGGCCTGGCTGAGGCCTCGCTCAGCTGGCCGGGGCCTCCAGAGGTCATGCTGGGGGGAGGCAGGTGGAACAGCTTGGCCTGGTCTTGTTGGGCTGAGGGCCAGGGTAGGGTGCCCCTTACCCACTCCACTGGGTCCTCCCACACTGCCTTCTGACCATGCACCTGTGGCACAAAGCCACAACACCGTCATACACTGACCCAACCACTGTCCTATCCACTTTTTTTCAGGACAAACTTGTAATTCATCTTGCCTGGTCCCAGATCTGGTTGTGCCATTATGTTTGACGTGGCAATGACAATAGGAATTGGCAATACAGCACAGATCTGGGACCAGCCTATAATTGATCTACCAGGATAGTAAAACCTGTCTGACCTTAATGCCATCCTTGGCTCCTTCCTGCAGGTAGGGGATAATGGAGAGGTTCCACAGGTCAATGAACCAGGAGCGGAACTCCTCCACAGTCACAGGACAGGACAGGAAGAAGCACGGGCCTAGAGAGACAGAGAGAGAAGAGAGAGAGAGACAGAAAGAGAGAGAGAAACAGAGAGAGAGAGAGAGGAAATAAAAGAGAATAAACCATATTAAAGATATTTTTCAATGACCACATCCATTCAAACACAGTCTGTGACTACAGACAGATCTCCAATATCTAACTAACTTTAGGCATCACTTGATTTGGATAACATGTAGATTTAGACCTGTAGACCATCCATAGAGGACTATCCAAATTAAGTGTGACCTACCTTTATATTCCTGTATTATTTCTCCCGTAAAACAAAATGTTTTCCTACCGATGAGGAAGTCAGAGGTGCTGTGTTTCTCCAGGAAGGTGTGCAGGTGGTACCACAGCTTGGGTACCCAGTCCAGCACCCTGAGGAGGTCCTCGTTGGCCAGGCTCCTCTCGTCCTCCGCCTCCATCAACTTCCTATGCAGGTAACGCACCAGGAAGCCATTGGCTGGCTCCACGTTATTGGAGAAGGTCACCATCCTGGGGGTCAGGGGAGGGTCAAAGGTCAGGTCATGCGGTACGTATCCTAAGGCACATTATTTAATGTACTTACATATTAGACGTCCAATATCCCAATTTAAATAACTATCAAAGCATAGATTCATGGCAGGGATATAGCCTTCAATGAGGCGTTTTAAGACTCGGTCAAAACAATAACAAAACATGATTTGTCTGTTCAATTACCTGAAGCTGAGGTGCAGGCCGTGGTTCGGGGTCATCTTCACTGGCTGGTTGGTAGTTCCAATGATGTAAGGACTGAAATAGACACAGAATCATCACAGATCAGACTAGAAACATAAATGTGCCATAAATGTCGCTATAGATGTTTGATAAAAGGTTCCACTTCAGCTTCTGTTCAGTATGTTAGTCCGCTCACCATTTGTGGTATTTGCAGGTGAGGGCCCCATTGACAAGCTCACTGATGGACGTGGCATCATGTATATCATCCAGGATAACCACCAATGGGATTTCAGCTGTGCTGGTTTCCCGATCGATCTGATTGGCCAGGTTGGACAGGTAGAGTTGGAGATCCTGTTGAGAGGTATGGGTGCGAAATAAATCATTCTATGGTGTTAAATCACAAACCCAATGACAGTTGACTGTTTTCTAATATTCTCGAGCTGTAAGGTGTACAGGCTTTTGTGCCAGCCCAGCAATAACACATCTTATGATTAGTGATAGCCTAAATAATTAGTTCATAATGACCCTGTTCCTGTCCCTACCTTGCATGACTGGCGGTGCATGTTGAAGGTGACCACGATGCCGTCGGTGAGGTCTCGGCCGCTGCGGTCCACCAGGTACTCTGCCAGGTGGGAAGTGAGGTAGGTCTTGCCGGTGCCGCTGGGCCCAGACAGGATGAGGCGGCGGTGCTTCAGCAGCAGGCTGATGTAGTGCTGGCTCATGGGCTTGGGGATGAGCGTCTCAAACACCAGGCTGTCCACACACTTTTCCTTCAGACCTGCAGGACGTAGAGGTCAAACTTCAAAAGTTTAACATAGTAAAGATTTACCATCTGTTTAGTTTAAACACACAGTATTAAACAGAACAAACATGGACATTGGCATCCTAACAAATAAAGTGTATGACAACACAGGTACAACAATTGGTTGGGTGTACAGCATTCCAAACAGCCCTCCATCCAGCTGCTCACAGAGACCTCACAGAGACATACCGTAATTCAAGAGAAACACCAAAACTATCAAGCCATTTCTCCTAAAATTGAGAGAATACACTAAACCAGAGTTTGAATGTTTGTAGTTAAAACAAGAAGTCCATTCATGTGAATGAAAATGTTCTGCTCAACGATTTACCGCATCACACGTCATGTCACCCTTCATAAACAACTAGGAGTGCAGAAATAATGTTTTGCAAATAACTGTGCTCCTCCTTCTCCTCCTCCCTCATGACTCCGCCTCCTCCTTCATGCCCTCCTCCCCCTCCCTCATTATTTCTCCTCCTCCTCCATTCCTTCTCCCCCTCCATTCCTTCTCCTCCCTCATGCCTTCTCCCCCACCTTAATACATTCTCCTCCCTCATTCCTTCTCCCCCTCCTCCATCCTACAGTGTGACATACCACCCCACATGTATAGGGTATTATGTGTGTGTGGTGTGTTTGTACAAAATGCTTCAGCTGTTTGACACACAAGCTGCAACAGGATATTTCTCTGAACCCCTCCTTCTAGCCCACCCATCCCTACTGCATTCCTTCCTAGCCAGGAGGAACAGACTGCCTACCCCTGCACCTCTACATTGGTTTAAAATCACTAATGGGCTTGGATACATATAGATTGTAGTGGAAGGGATCTATGTACACCACTGTTCTTGGAAAATGTGCTCCAAGAAAACTAATCGGTCCAAGAAAATCTAATTGCCAAATGCCTGTCTGAGCTTATGTTTTCCTCTGGATCTCCTGGGGGACGGAGGGAAGCCACACATTCTCTTATTTCAATAATCAGGTAATCTGGAACATGGCGATAAGGGAGAGGTAGGGAGAGCTAGACACCACAAATCAGTCCTAGCCTGGCCTAGGCTGAGACCCCGATGCTAAAGGGTCCCAGGGGTCAGAGACAGGGGGGAGATAGAGTTGAGGCGATAACGAGGCAGACAAAATGAATTATGACACTTCACAGCGAAACATCCATCCCACTTGATATTTAACATGACATGTTAGTATTAAACATGACAAGCAGTCCAAATGTCTGGATAGTGTGAGCACCCTGGCCATAAATCATTCTGGATCTTAAGAAAACATCTCTTTCGTCATTGTTCTATGTGGAATGATGTGGATACTGTTTAGTTTCTGAAACAAATGGCATGCTTTGAAAGTGGAATGGGAAACTTCCAAACATAACAGGAGATCAGAAGAGAGTGGACAGAAAATCCAGAGCGGAGATAAGGAGGTGAATGTCCATTAGACCAGATAGACGGACTCAGAACCTAAAACATGTGTTGAAATGACCTGTGGGGTGAACAATAAGTATGTTGACTGTTTGCTGACCCCAAATGGATCTAAGACAGGCTAGGCACAAGCTGCTATGAATTTTCCGTTCACAAAAAAAGGTTGTTCGGTCGGTGGCAGGTCGGTCGGTGGCAGGTCGGTCGGTCGGTGGCAGGTCGGTCGGTCGGTGGCAGGTCGGTCGGTCGGTGGCAGGTCGGTCGGTCGGTGGCAGGTCGGTCGGTGGCAGATTGGTTGGGTGGCTGGTCGGTCGGTGGCAGGTCGGTCGGTGGCAGGTCGGTCGGTCGGTGGCAGGTCGGTCGGTCGGTGGCAGGTCGGTCGGTCGGTGGCAGGTCGGTCGGTCGGTGGCAGGTCGGTCGGTCGGTGGCAGGTCGGTCGGTGGCAGGTCGGTCGGTCAGTGGTCAGGTCGGTCAGTGGCAGGTCGGTCGGTCAGTGGCAGGTCGGTCGGTCGGTGGCAGGTCGGTCGGTCGGTGGCAGGTTGGTCAGTGGCAGGTTGGTCAGTGGCAGGTCGGTCGGTCAGTGGCAGGTCGGTCGGTCGGTGGCAGGTCGGTCGGTCGGTGGCAGGTCGGTCGGTCGGTGGCAGGTCGGTCGGTCGATGGCAGGTCGGTCGGTCGGTGGCAGGTCGGGGAGAACGTGCTTGTATTAATGACTGGAGCGGAATAAGTGGAATGTTATCAAATACATGGATTCCAGGTGTTTGATGACATTCCATTTGTGCCGTTCCAGACTTTATTATGAGCCGTTCTCCTTTCAGCAGCCTCCTGTGCTGTCCATACATGTTTGCCCAAGAAGCGGTCAGAAAGACCTGGACCTGAATCCTGAATGCCAAAACTTTCAGGAGATAAAGGTGCTCAAAGTTGACCCATTTTGCATACCCACCATACCATGAGACATCCTCACTGGAACAGATGAATGGTTGAGTGTGATGTCATTTAAATTACACAGGGTTGTCAAACTACTTTAGAATTTCTTGAAAACATTTGTTTCACATTTTACATCATCTAAGGTGTCTTGTGCCCATGTGTCTTTTGTCTTGTGCCCATCATTGGTTGAGACACAACATGCTCTTGAATACAGGGTGGGAGTCATTTCAATCAGAGAAATAGAATTCAGCAGCGTTGCAGTTCTTGTCACACTGAAATCGGTGCACCTGGCATCTACTACCATACGCCGTTAAAATGCACTTAAAAATGTTGTCTTGCCCATTCACCCTCTGAATGGTACATATGCACGATCCATGTCTCAATTCTTTCAAAGCTTAAAAATTATTCTTTAACCTGTCCCCTCACCTTCATCTACACTGATTTATTGTTGATTTAACAGGTGACATTAAAAACAATATGTTTCTTGCCCATGATGTATATATCAGAGTTATTGACCTCACAATAACCCATATTCAACTAACTTACATTGCGGTACTGAAATTTGAGGCAGCAGCCGCGTCACAATCAATCAGAAACGGACAGCTGACGGTGCTGAAAGTAGGCAAATTGGAGTAGCCATAATTCATTTAAACCGTCTTCATTTGAATTAGACTTAACAAGAGGGCTTTATGTTGGAGCCTATTCATTCCTATTGAACAAATAAGAGGTAGACTACCTGTTTGACAGATGAAAGTAGGCTATAGGCTTCTATCTTAGTCAATTCCTCACCCACCATGAACTCTTTAAATAGCCTACTGTACCTCTGTGTCAGCGAAGGGCTGCTAAGTTCAAAACAGGACTTGAATTGAGTGGGTATGACTGGATATGCCAAAAAGCACAGAACTACCCATTGTTAGCTTAAGATTTTGAAGTAAATTCAACAGATTTGATTATATAAAGTGATCTAACACAACGCTTTGGTCCGCAGTGATTTATGCTAGAAACAAGCTTTAAAATACCTGGGAAATATGTGTCCCCGATACAGAGGTGGTATCATTGTTTTATATTTTTGACATTCAGAAAACATTTACTTTGCTTGGGAAGTAATCTAATTATGTCACTATCATTTGATTAAGCTATTGACTGTCTGTACAGTACAGTAGATGCTTAAACCCAGACAGCTTTTAGGGAAACACTTATAATCTTCTCTCGTTGGGTTGAGACACAGAAGAAGAACGGTCAGCAGAGGAAGCTTACATTTTTCACCGTTGGTCGGCCTAATTTGTCTGGAGTGGAAAGGTAGGCCTGACTTTGGAAAGTACCATGCTCAGATTCCTAATGACGTCTCAGATTTAAATATTTGGAAACAGGGACAGTTTAGTTGCAAACAAGACACACTGATTTACCACTGGAGAAATATGATAAGAAGAACAATTATAGAAGAGCTATTATGTAAAATGACGTAGAATTGTATGAAATGTTTAAAGGCTATTTTTTCTCAGACTTGATAAAGGAGATCTTTCCACCCCTACTCTTGCTCACGGTTGTCTGTGAACCCACAACCTTCTGGCCCGCAGCCATGTGCGCTATCAAAACTCCTGCAATACTTCCAGGACGAAGAAGAGTTTCTAAAACAGCATATCTAAGGCTCTGGTCTGTCCAAGAGGTGAGACTAAGGATTTTCTCTGCTGTCCACTATGTTTTAATTATTCATTTTAAGGGTTACATTTTCTCCATGTAACCCTTATCATAAATAATTATTACCACAAAAATGGCTGCCAGTTCACCCAGCATCGAATGTCAACTTAAATGGTAATTTCGATTATATTATCTATATTACGATGATTTCAATAGGTTCCCTATGGAGGATTGACAGTGCAATTTAAAACAACAGATATTCCCATTGAAGTCAATATTGTCTGTGGACCTCCAACCATCTTTGATGTACCATTTGTACCATATATTTGATTACATATATCAGTCAAAACATGACACACACCCTGTATTCAAGAACAACCGATGTCGGGCACAACACCAAAACCTCAGATGGTATAAAACTGACACATTTTATAAAAATGTATTATAAAATAGTTTGACAACCTTGTTTGTAAGCTTTTAAATTATATCAATCTCAACCGTTGGATGTCTCATGGTATGGTTGGGTATGCAAAATAGGTCAACTTTGAGCACTTCTACAATGGTGATTGAATTAAAATGGATTAGGCCATCATTGATAATTGTACCATTATAATCCGGGTTACCTTTGAGTGTAACAGTGACGCCGCTGGGCCCCTTGGATACACAGTGTGAGGGTTGGCTCTCTGGCAACTCTCCTCCCAGCACCCTCCTGATGTGGTTCATACTGTAGCTGTAGATGGAGTCTGTAGACAGGCCCAGACTGGAGGTGGGGTCCACCTTGGCTATGTACACCTAGGAGGAGGTGAGAGGAGAAAGAGGAGAGAGCGAGAATAGAGGAGAGGTACATTCGTGGTGGTGAGGAACATTAGTGGTGGAGGGGAACATTAGTGGTGGAGGGGAACATTAGTGGTGGAGGGGAACATTAGTGGTGGAGGGGAACATTAGTGGTGGAGGGGAACATTAGTGGTGGAGGGGAACATTAGTGATGGAGGGGAACATTAGTGGTGGAGGGGAACATTAGTGGTGGAGGGGAACATTAGTGGTGGAGGGGAACATTAGTGGTGGAGGGGAACATTAGTGGTGGAGGGGAACATTAGTGGTGGAGGGGAACATTAGTGATGGAGGGGAACATTAGTGGTGGAGGGGAACATTAGTGATGGAGGGGAACATTAGTGGTGGAGGGGAACATTAGTGGTGGAGGGGAACATTAGTGGTGGAGGGGAACATTAGTGGTGGAGGGGAACATTAGTGATGGAGGGGAACATTAGTGATGAAGGGGAACATTAGTGATGAAGGGGAAAGCAGACTGAAAACTTACAGTATAAGATGTGAAGGTTAAGTACAGACCCTTGCCAAAACCATGTCCACATGGAGAAGAAAAGTGCTCCCATATTTATGTGTTTACTGTTGGTTGACATTATGATCCTACACAGAACCCCACACCCTACCTTTGCATTACTGTTGAAGGTTAAACATTTGCCATTTTTAGGGTACATTTACAGCAACAATGTGTCCACTTGTGAAGGAAGAGCAGGATTTTTGTCAGTCGAGGTGCCTGTTGAGTCTCACCTTAAAAGCCTGTCCGACAGCCGAATCCAACATAGGCCAGTCCATTCTGCCGTTAACCCTCACAGTACCGATGAAGAAGTCCTGCTGTTTCACCTCCTGTTTAACAAGGACCAACAGTACTGGATAGGTTAAAAGGTTAACCATTACTTTTATTATAGAGGTCTACTGAACTGAATAAGTCTGGCACATTCATCATGAATTGTAATAAAAAGGCTCACATCTTTGAAGATGCGCAGGTTGGCCACACGAACCACCACTCTGACGCGTGGGTCATCTCTGTGAGAGGGGAGACTGGCGGCTTCTGTCTGGAACAGGTCTGTTCAGAGAGAGGGAGGCAGAGAGATAAAGAAAGAAATGGAGAGAGAGAAAGGGGGAAACAGAAAGAGAGAGTGAGTTCAAGGAATAATCTAATGAGTGCTTGCCATGACTACTTTAACTACATTGTCCTTGTGTTAATTCTTACAGTTAAAATGAGGTGAAGTGAGATCACTACTGGTTGTGAATAGACTCCTGGGTGGTCGTTGGGTCATTTTGTAAAAACTGTTAGGTTTCATATACACACTTTAAGGAGGGTTATTTAGCTGACATGTGTTGTGATAATTTTCTGTAGTTTCATATTTAAAATTAAAGCTAATTCATGGAAGTCATTCAGTCTTAAACTTGTTCATTGATGCCGGTGTTCCTCTAGTTACTGTATACTGACGCCAGCCCTCACCAGGGGAGCTGCCCTCTCCCAGGCTCATGCTTAAGGTCTTGGTCAGAGATATGGCAACAGATTGACGTGGCGAGGCAGTGCCCAGTGATGCCAAGCTGGAGGACTGGGAGGTGGAGGTTGAGGGACCGCCTGTCTTCAACTGGTCATTCTCTGCCTTCAGGTTCTCCACTGTCATCTGCAGGCAGGGACACACAGTGTAGGATTAAGGGGGGATACTAATACAGATAGCTACTTAGTGAGGGGAGTCCTGTAGGGCCCAAATGGGGTCAGGTTCAGGGGTCAAACCATATCTACGTTACAGTAGACATCATTAGGTAACACAAAAACACAAATACACACAGGCAGACACACACACATACACACAGGCAGACACACACACACCTGCATGTTGTTCATGGCCTCCTGCAGTTGCTCCAGCTGGTGGGCGGAGCTAAGGGCTTCCAGGCGGATGTCGGTCAGCTTCCTCTCCTTCTCCCAGAGGGCCGAGCGCAACGTAGACACAACCTTCTCATCCTGCGGGGGATCCTCGCCTCCTTCACACAGCCTGAGGGAGAAAAACACACGATGCAAATACTGAACAGAGGCATCATGTCCATTGAAACTGATGTGGCACATGTCTAATCTATTCCATTAAACTGATGGAGATAAATAAGACACATAAATAAAATAGAGCTAGATACTGATAGATTAAATTAGCCATAGATACTAATACATAATATAGAGATAGATACTGATAGATTAAATTAGCGATAGATACTAATACATGATATAGAGATAGATACTGATACATGATATAGAGATAGATACTGATAGATTAAATTAGCGATAGATACTAATACATGATATAGAGATAGATACTGATAGATTAAATTAGCGATAGATACTAATACATGATATAGAGATAGATACTGATAGATTAAATTAGCGATAGATACTAATACATGATATAGAGATAGATACTGATACATGATATAGAGATAGATACTGATAGATTAAATTAGCGAGAGATACTTGTACATGAAATAGAGATAGATACTGATACATGAAATAGAGATAGATACTAATACATGATATAGAGATAGATACTAATACATGATATAGAGATAGATACTAATACATGATATAGAGATAGATACTAATACATGATATAGAGATAGATACTAATACATGATATAGAGATAGATACTGATACATGAAAGAGATAGATATTGATACATGATATAGAGATAGATACTGATACATGATATAGATAGATACTGATACATGAAAGAGATAGATACTGATACATGAAAGAGATAGATACTGATACATGAAAGAGATAGATATTGATACATGATATAGAGATAGATACTGATACATGATATAGATAGTTACTGATACATGAAAGAGATAGATACTGATACATGAAAGAGATAGATACTGATACATGATATAGATAGATACTGATATATGAAATAGAGATAGATACTGATACTTGAAATAGAGATAGATATGAATACATGATATAGAGATAGATATGAATACATGATATAGAGATAGATATGAATACATGATATAGAGATAGATATGAATACATGATATAGAGATAGATGCTGATAAATGAAACAGAGATAGATGCTGATACATTAAATTCATACATACCATTTGTTGCCCCTCAATGTTTTAAATATGGATTTATGGAATCAAAACATGGTTCAGACGAGAGGGGCACCAAGGGGATCAGGATGTGTGAGGCCTTACCCAGAGGAGGATGCAGAGACAGAGGACCTCATCACGGAGGGAGGGTTGTCCCCGTCCCCATCCCTGTCCCCGTGGTGGATGGTGATCTTAGGAGAGGAGGGAGCAGAGGAATCTGGAGTGGCGATCTCCTCGATGTCAGCGTACGAAGCAGAGAGCTTTGAACCCTTCTTACTGAACGCCTTGTTGAAGGAACTTCTCAGCTGTACAACAGGAGTACATAGATAACAGAGAGAAAGAGTGAGGATCCCCTTCTGGAACAGAATTCAAGTTGTAAGACTGACAGAGTACCCAGAGAGAACCACAGTGAACAATTCCTCAGTCTGACCCCTGTAACCATCCCGTACTCGTTAATGTGTCTCAAATGGCACCCTATTCCCTGCATAGTGCACTAAATCAAATCAAATGTATTTGTCACATACACATGGTTAGCAGATGTTAAAACCTGTTAGGGATGTCGAGAATCTAAGCAGCTTTTCCCAGCTTTTTGTTAAAAATCGCGCAACATTTCAGCGCCCTGCTATTCATGCCAGGAATATAGTATATGCATATGATTAGTATGTGTGGATTGAAAACACTCAGACGTTTCTAAAACTGGTTAAATCACGGCTGTGACTATAACAGAACGTGCGTTTCATCGAAAAGTGCAGGAAAATCTGATCACTGAAAATGGAAATATATATCCATGCGCGACTTGAACCCATTGATAAAGGTGAACCACATTTAATGGGGCTGAGCTTGCAATACCTACAGCTTCCACACATTGTCTAGAGTCTTGTCATTTGCCTATGATTTGTTTCTTGGTCAAACCGAATCAAGGGAACCGATTCCCTCCGGTCTCCGACCGGATGTTTTGGTTGAGATTTCTTCCGACAGTATTTCATGAAGGACACCTATAGAATTGACATCGCCTCGTTATCAATTGTATCACTTATTAACGTGTACTAATACCTAAAGTTGCATTTCAAAAGTATTTCGAAGTGTTTTGTGAAAGTTAATCGTCAACTTTTTTAATTAAAAAAATGACGTTACGTTATAAAACACAATTTTTTTCCGTTGTTCACACTGTGTTCATAGATCGATATCTAGGCTATATATGGACCGATTTAATCGAACAAAGACCCAAAATTATGTTTATGGGACATCTAGGAGTGCCAAGAAAGAAGCTCGTCAAAGGTAATGAATGTTTTATATTTTATTTCTGCGTTCTGAGTAGCCCCCAGCTATCGCAAAATCTGTCGTTAGGTGACGGTGCAGTATTTGGGGGATACACGCTATCAGATAATAGCTTTCATGCTTTCGCCGAAAAGCATTTTACAAATCTGACTCGGTAACTAGATTCACAACGAGTGTAGCTTTAATTCAGTATATTGTATGTGCATTTTAATGAAAGTTTTAGTTTTATCAAAAACTATACGTGGCGCACTTGAAATTTCCGCTGATATATGTTCCCACCACGGGACCACTGCCCTAGCATTTAGGATTCATAAAAAATCCTACAATGTGATTTTCAGGATTTTTTTTCTCATTTTGTCTGTCATAGTTGAAGTGTACCTATGATGAAAATTACAGGCCTCTCTCATCTTTTTAAGTGGGAGAACTTGCACAATTGGTGGCTGACTAAATACTTTTTTGCACCAATGTATATGGCACAGCTGTCAGTTTGTTGGTCCTTAAATGAAATTGGTATATGTTTTTATTTATCATACTTTTCTTTAACCATTTATGTTCTTTAATACAGGGCCGACATACAAGTTCCTTACTTTTTCCCCTTCTACTTGCCTCTTCCATTTTTGTGGTAATGCTGCAAAATTGGTTGTAATTTTGGGTAGAGCAGACATTTCCATATGTCTGTGTTAGCTGCATGTGTGACATAACTCCACCAGTTCTATTTATGATATTATTCACAAAATTATACGTTTTTTGAAAATTTCTTCGAAAAATAGTTGTTTTAATCAATTAGTATATTTGAATTTAACTACAATATTTGTTGTATTATTTGTCTTTTCAGGTGGATTAAACTGAAATTGCAACCAACTTTCTAAGGCTTGTTTAAAAAATAAAGATATTTTGGAGATTATTTCCTTTTCAAACAATCGAAAGTGGGCCGGTGTAATCTGAATAAAAATACCAATTTACTAGAGAACCAGTATGGATTTAAGTATAACTTTTTTATGACTGATACCTTTAGTGAGAGGTCTAATGCTTTAATATTGAATCATTTCTGCCCTCCGAAATCATATTTGTTATATAAATAGGCCCTTTTAATTTGATCTGGCTTGCCGTTCCAAATAAAATGGAATATTTTATGTTCATATAATTTAAAAAGCAGGTCACTAGGTGTAGGCAAAACCATAAGCAAATAGATAAACTGTGATATGACTAAAGAGTTAATCAGGATGATTTTTCCACAAATAGACAGGTATTTTCCTTTCCATGGTAGCAAGATCTTATCTATTTTTGCTAACTTTCTATAAAAATGTGGGAGTGAGATCATTTATTTTGGGATTTGTATACCGAGTATGTCTACATCTCCGTCAGACCATTTTATTGGTAATGTCACGTTCATCATAGTGAGGAGACCAAGGCGTAGCGTGATTTGAAGACATTCTTCTTTTAATAACGAAGAACACAAAGAACACCTAAACAAACTAACCAAAACAACAAAACAAACGTGACGCTATATAACACGAGTGCTGAAACAGGCACCTACACATAGACAATAACCCACCAACTAACCAAGGCATATGGCTACCTAAATATGGTCCCCAATCAGAGACAACGATAAACAGCTGCCTCTGGTCCTCAATCAATCTAAGCAACTATAGACATAAAACACCTAGACTGAACAAACCCCATAAACATACAAAAACCATAGACAGGACAAAAACACATATATCACCCTCGTCATACCCTGACCTAAACAAAACAATAAAGAAAACAAAGATAACTAAGGTCAGGGTGTGACAGGTAAACTACATGGTAATGTGAAATTTGCATTTTTTTAGTGATCCATTACATAATATAGTAATATTATTTGGTAATAATTTGGTTTTAATCCAGAGAGAATAGCAAAAGTATCTAGATTCTCTATGAGGCCGTGGAGAGACTCTAATTGTGGTTTTAAAAGAAAACATGAATCATCAGCGTACAATGACACCTTAGTATTTAAGCCACGGATTTCTAATCCCTTAATATTATTGTTTGATCTAATCTTAACAGCTAACATTTCGATGGCAATAATAAATAGATATGCCGATAGTGGACAACCTTGTTTTACTCCTCCAGAGAGGAGTACTATATAGGGTTAATGGTGCCATTTGAGACACACTCCTTTGTTTCATCAAAATATCACAGCAGGGGATCTGGGGAGGGGCTGTTGGCCTGGCGGTTGGGAGCTTTAGCCGATGGCAGATAGGTCACAGGTTCGGGTCCCCGTTTTTTGACCTTGTGGGAGATCTGTCGACTTGCCCGTGAGCAGGGAATTGACCCTGGTTGCTTCTGTGGGTCGCTCTGGATGGGAGTCTCTTAGATCACTAATGTGATGTAGATGTTGAGCGGCTTCCCTACAAGTAGATTGTAGGTTTTAATATTCTATAAAAAAACTAGAAATAGTACAAAAATCACAGCAGTAACTACTGACTCTGATTTTCTAGACTTGAATATAACCAGCAGGAAAACAATATTGTCCTCAAAATCCCCAAATCTCGCCACCCCTATACTGGTGTTATTCCTGCTGAGGTGAAGCGGGACAATGTGAGAACCCAGGGCTAATCTGGCAGAGTGAATCAACAATAGTCACGGGCTGCAGCACACACAACATGGAATTAACCTAACAGCTTAGTCTGCAGGGAAACTGTAGAAAATAGCACCCGGTAATGAGACAGAGATGCCCATTAGACTTTGTAAGTATGGTCCAAAGAGGGGCAAGGAATATAGACGAGCACTGTCAAATAAGGGGGACAGAATGGAGAAGAGCACTGTCCAATGGTGGGAAGAGCAGCTGGAAATTGCATTGATGAGCCTTGAGCGCTGCACAGACCGTACAGATTTGAGTTGCTGCAAGAATAATGATTTTATTTATTGTCGAATCCTAAATCACACTTATTTTTTACTTTACAGATAGTACAGACACTTAAGAAATGTGGAGAATTCCTCATATAGGGTTTTACTGTCAACAAACCCAACATAATCATAAAAGCCTTGCTCCTTATTTAATGATATTCAAGGACGACCAACCAAATGGTTGCGTTGACAATAAATCAATCACAAAAATTTTATGTTGTCATCTGACAGAAAAAATCTCTATATCACTTCTCTGACACTGAAACAAACAGAATTCTCTGACACTGAACCAAACAGAATTTAACTGCAGGTTTTGAGAACATCTGAATTCAATTTGTTAACGATTTATTTACTTGTGATTTAAGGAATAATTTGTCTGGCATATATTTAACGTGAATGGTATAACATACAGTTAGTGAATGAAGTGGAGTTAGCTAGGTTTAATATGAGATTAGAAATTAGACCTTCCAAATATCTTAACAAGAATGGCACATCAGTGTACGGAGGAATGTAGGGACGGAGGACTTGCAGCTCTCACAATATCTACTACTCAAAGACCTGAATAAAATACTGAGAGAGAGAGAGAGAGAGACACAGAGAAACTCCAGACCGTTTCTGGTACTTGGACTGAATTCGGCAAGACAGTACCACTACCCTGGCCACAGTGAGTGGGTTCTCTCATAGAACCAGGATCTCAATAAGAATCCTAATTCTAATGATCTATTCTATTTACAGCAGGCGGTTCTGTGCTCTCACCCAGCTCTTCTTCTTCTTCTTGGCCTCCTGCTCCTTCAGACTGCTCAAGCTGGAGTGGCTGGTGATACTGTTCAGGCTGGAGATGCTCTCGGACGAGTTCTGCCTCTTCATCTGAAGCTCTGGAGAGACAAGAGGAGCTGGTGAGAAGAGCTGATCTTGACAGAGGAGAGGAGCTAATGAGAATAACTGTTCTGGAGAGAGGAGAGGGGCAGGTGAAAAGAAGTGTTCTGGACAGAGGAGAGGAGATTGTGAGAAGAACTGTTCTGGAGGGAGGAGAGGAGCTAGAGAGAAGAACTGTTCAGGAGAGAGGAGAGGAGCTAGAGAGAAGAACTCTTGTGTAGAGAGGAGCTAGTGAGGAGGGTGAATAAGGGTTGGGTCTCCAGATTTTCACATATTCATACCATAATTTTCTCTTCCCGGGAGTATCGACTGATGGTCACTGAATGTTGATGCTAGCAAATATGACCAGTTGTCAAACTCAACTCCGCCTCGTTATAAGAGAATGGAGTTGAGCACTCCTCAGCTACGGGAATATTATTATGGTTTGATTATGGTAAAATAACTTTAGGCCTTTGTTTGGCTCTCTACCTTCAGGAGGGATTTCAGGGTTGCTGAGGGCCACATGGATGATATCTTGGGCCTCTGTGTTCTTCGTCTTTAGAATCTCTATGGTCTCCTTCAGATCAGTCAGCTCAGAGTCCTACGGGGAAACAGGCTCAATACATAAACACACTGACAAAATGTTAGTTGTCTCTGGGAACTTTCTCAAAATTACCAGATTTTCAAGAAATCCTGGTTGGAAGATTCTCGAAATCAGAAGTGATTAAGCAGGAATCTGGGAATTCTCCAAAACTCAATAGAACAGCGCTGATAGATGAAAATAGAATGCTATTTGGCCCTAAACAGAGAATACACAGCGGCAGAATACCTGACCACTGTGACTGACCCAAAATTAAGGAAAGCTTTGACTATGTACAGACTCAGTGAGCATAGCCTTGCTATTGAGAAAGGCCGCCGTAGGCAGACATGGCTCTCAAGAGAAGACAGGCTATGTGCTCACTGCCCACAAAATGAGGTGGAAACTGAGCTGCACTTCCTAAACTCCTGCCCAATGTATGACCATATTAGAGAGACATATTTCCCCCAGATTACACAGATCCACAAAGAATTTGAAAACAAATCCAATTTTGAAAAACTCCCATATCTTTTGGGTGAAATTCCACAGTGTGCCATCACAGCAGCAAGATTTGTGACCTGTTGCCACGAGAAAAGGGCAACCAGTGAAGAACAAACACCATTGTAAATACAACCCATATTTATGCTTATTCATTTTATCTTGTGTCCTTTAACTATTTGTACATTGTATATATATATATATAATATGACATTTGTAATGTCTTTACTGTTTTTAAACTTCTGTATGTGTAATGTTTACTGTTAATTTTTGTTGTTTTTCACTTTATATATTCACTTTGTATGTTGTCTACCTCACTTGCTTTGGCAATGTTAACACGTTTCCCATGCCAATAAAGCCCTTGAATTGAATTGAATCCTAATCAAATCAACATTTATTTGTTGTGTACACAGATAAGCAGATGTTAAAGCAGGTGCAACGAAATGCTCATGTTTCTAGTTCCAGCAGCGCAGTGTCTATAATCCCCCCAAAAGAGAAGAAGAAATGAATGAATATCAGAATGAGCAATATCAGATGGAGATTGACTATGGAATTTCTATGGTGTCTCTGAGGTCCTGAAGGTTTGAAGGATCGTGTTGAGTGGCTTGTGAAAACACAACCTTAGCACCATGTCAAGCTTTGACTAGATTTCCGATTTCATTTCCTGTCAGGAGGACCAATGGCAGCGGTGCCCTGTCCTCTGCTCTCTAACAGGATGACACAGCAGTTAGATGGTGCCGGGGGGGGGGGGGGGGTGTCTGGTGGATCAGGCTCAGGGGTTGACTGCCAACGCACATTGATGAGGTCGGACTGTCTAGGCTCACTATGCTCTCAGATTTTCATTGAGCAAAAGTAAATTGGTTCATTTGTTTGAAAAACTGTAGGTTAATATGAATTCCCCACACACATTTTTTTAATGAATTTCTCACACCCAGAAGATACTGAATGTTTGCTACATCTAATTATAGTAAACTACAAACATTTATTTTACATTGATTGGAAATAGCTGGATAGTAAATGAATAGAGCAAAACTCAGCTCCACAGAAGTTTCTGAAAGTAAACACATGTAAGAGACGGTAGCATAGTGCAGTTGCATTTACCGGTACCTTCTGCTCCTGGCTGACCGACAAGGTCTGTAGACGTGACGTCATCAGTTGCAGGCTCTGCTCGAACGCTGCTACCAAATTAGCCTTCAGAGAGAGAGATAGAGAGAGAGAGAGAGGATGTAGGGTAGAGAGGGAGGGTGAGAGAGAGAAATAGAAGAGGTGGGGTAGATAGAGGGAGGGAGAGAGAGAAATAGAGAGAGGTGGGGTAGAGAGAGAGAGAGAGAGAGAGAGGAGTAGAGAGAGAGAGAGAGAGAGAGAGAGAGAGAGGATGAGGGAGAGAGAGGAGAGAGAGAGAGAGAGGGAGAGAGAAATAGAAGAGGTGGGGTAGATGGAGAGAGAAAGAAAGAAAGAAAGAAAGAAAGAAAGAAAGAAAGAAAGAAAGAAAGAAAGAGAAGAGGTAGGGTAGAGAGAGAGGTGGTAGACAGGGAGAGAGGGAGATAGGGTAAAGAGAGAGGTGGTGGAGAGGGAGAGAGAGAGATAGGGTAGAGAGAGGTGGTAGAGAGGGAGAGAGGGTAAAGAGAGAGGTGGTGGAGAGGGAGAGAGAGAGATAGGGAAAGAGAGAGGTGGAGAGAGGGAGAGAAGATAGATAGGGTAAAGAGAGAGGTGGTAGAGAGGGAGAGAGAGAGATAGGGTAAAGAGAGAGGTGGTAGAGAGGGAGAGATAGGGTAAAGAGAGAGGTGGTAGAGAGGGAGAGAGAGAGATAGGGTAAAGAGAGAGGTTGTAGAGGGGGAGA
Source organism: Oncorhynchus gorbuscha (assembly GCF_021184085.1). Classification (NCBI taxonomy): domain Eukaryota; kingdom Metazoa; phylum Chordata; class Actinopteri; order Salmoniformes; family Salmonidae; genus Oncorhynchus; species Oncorhynchus gorbuscha. The sequence continues at coordinate 69,188,260 of NC_060190.1, read as the reverse complement.
GAGAGAGAGGATACAGAGGTGAGTCACTGCACCACAGGCATACTACACATCATGCAAAATGGCCTCCTCCAGGAGGAGCGGGAGTGGTGAAGGTTTGGACAGCTGTGGAAGGTGAGGAAGATGAAAGAAATGGAGAAGAGGAGGGGGAGGGCGAGCGGGAGATGACTGGAGTATAGTACTGGGGCACAGGCCTTTCCAACCTTGTGTACAGTAGCATGGGAGACCTTTCTGAACGGTGGCAGAAAGCCTAGCGGTTAAGAGCATTGAGCCAGTAACCGAAAGGTTGCTTGTTGGAATCCCTGAGCTGACTTGGTGAAAAAGTTGGATGTTGATCATTGCTAGACAGCCATTTTCAAGTCTTGCCATAGATTTTTAAGACCATTTAAGTCAAACCTGTAACTACACCACTCAGGAACATTCAATGTCATCTTGGTAAGCAACACCAGTATATATTTGGCCTTTTGTTTTAGGTTATTGTCCTGCTGAAAGGTGAATTCATCTCCCTGTGTGTGTTGGAAAGCAGAGTGAACCAGGTTTTCGTCTAGGATTTTGCCTGTGCTTAACTCTATTCTGTTTATTTTTATCCTTAAAAACTATCAAGTCCTTGCCAATGAAAAGCATACCCATAGCATGATGTAGCCTCCACCATGCTTGAAAATATGAAGAGTGGTACTCAGTGACTTGTTGTGTTGGATTTGCCCCAAACATTTTATATTCAGGACATACATTTAATTTCTTTACCACATTTTTTATTTTTTTTTATTTTAGTGCCTTATTGCAAACAGGATGCATGTTTCAGAATATTTGTATTCTGTACAAGCTACCTTCGTTTCATTATGTTATTAAAGGTTAGTATTTTGGAGTACCTACAATGTTGTTGATTCATCCTCGGTTTTCTCCTATCACAGCCATTAAGCTCTGTTTTAAATGGGCCTCAAGGTGAAATCCCTGAGCAGTTTCCTTTGTCTCCGGCAACTGAGTTAAGGAGAATGCCTGTGTCTTTCAAGTTCCTGGTTGTATTAATACACCATCCAAAGTGCATTTAATAACTTCACCATGCTCAAAGGGATATTCAATATCTGCTTTTTTTATGCTATTATAGACATGCTTCAAGGTAGATGTCGAGACCTAGCTGGCGGCACCACACGGTGACTCAGACAGGAACCGTATCACCGGGTTAGCCTGTCAGTCAAGCGGGACGGGATGGGCGATCAAAGAGTCATGTGACAGCGAAGAACGGAGGAGGGATCTGGAAGCAACAGACATTCCAACAAACCTGTCCTAGCTGCTACACCCAGTATCCAGAGGTGTGGGTCAGCGGCCAGCAGGCAGGGGGCAGCAGAGATTCCAGAACCAGCAGTCAATACAGCCAACAGTGGAGGAGAGATGGACAGTGGCATTAGGCGGGGTCACACTATTTGCACACATTCACACGCACGCACAACACAGACACAGAGATTGGGCCAGAGGGCTGGCTATTCAAGATCAATTATTACAAATTACAGTAATAATCAACTACAGTTAAGAGCAACATCATACAATTTAACACATGATAAAGTTAACAACACAGTGGGTAAGGGCTGAAGCAAAACATATTCAATAATATGATACTATATTTTTTTATTAGTTGTTTATAAATACTGTTAATTCATGTATTATTACTGAACCAAGGTCTGTGTTCATCTAACATTCAATCACACAGTATCAGTAACATACTCAGGTCAGAGGGTTGGAGCATGTTAAAGGGTATTGCCAAATGGATAGTGTTAGCACTGTAGTGGACTTTGACTTGCTAAAACAACATGCAACACATAGTAATCAAGTTCATTTCCTGAAAAGAAAGTGTTGGTTTTAGACTGGTATCTCCACAGCCTTGAGAAAATGTTCTCTTTCAACAAATACAGAATTTCACTCACTCTCTCTTAACACATGTAATATACTGGATGAAGCATCTGATAGCAGGAGTGTCAGGCTGAGGTAAGGAGAGGTGAGGAGAGGGGCGGGAAGAAGGTTGATAGGGGTGAGGGGCGGATGGGGTGTGGAGGTGGAGTACAGAGAGAGTAGAAGAGGTTGTGTCAGTACAGGGGAGAGAAGGGCTTGATAATGTGGTGGGGGTGCAGCGTTGATAATGTACCCCCCTGTAGTGCCTAGGGTTCATAAATCTTAACCACTATCGCTGGTGTTACTCACTCCCTAGTTATGGGTTATGCGCGGGGGCCACAGCCAGCCTCTAGTAGGGTTCATTATGGCTGGCAAAGGCCAACTTTATCCTCCATCACGTTCAGCTATGACTGGGCCAAGGAGGGCAGGAATAGCCCCTCCAGGAGAGGTTATGGTTACCTACCTGCACAATGACTACAACTATGGCCAGGGGATTTGTCCTAGTAAGGCCACATGGCCAGGGAAAACTCTGGAACCAAACTCTAACTAACCAATACACAACTATAGAATTATTAACATTATCATTGAGTGGTTTTTGGTCAGCGAGTTAGATTGCGTTCTATGCTTTCAACACTGGGCAATAAAGTCACAGATAGATGTATGCCTCTATCACAGCCAGCACCATTTCTGATCTCAACCTCTACGGCATGTTTTCCTATCGTAGCTCAACATCAGAGTAATCAACGCCTGACGATTCAGGCACTCTAAATAGCTTCATAATACCTTTATCAAGATATCAGAAGTTTTCAGACATGGTTTTTGTGTTGGCTTGTGTGGCAAAATCCCCATCATCACCTCTCATGTTTTACAATTAATAATGTCTGGCATCCAGAGACAGCTTCCATCCATCATACTGTATGTCCCAACACAGACATTAAGAAATGGGTTTGTTATGGATGCTGCTACCGTAGTATGGGACAAGTTGTGAGGCTGCTGTTGACGGAGACTCTCACAATCAATCCTAATAGAATCATGGTAGAACATCATGGAATCATGGTAGAACAAAGATGTGTCATAGGAACATAATAAATGAGGTGAAAATGACAGACGGCCAGGGAGAAATCCAAACCCAGTCTAATAGAAATTATTAGCAGTAGAGGCATAATCCAGATTGGATTTATGCAAGAAAATAAAAGGCATATGATATATCAGAAATTGTGTAATATAATAATATAATATAACGTAAAATATTGTCATATAATTATACAGACCATAAATGTTCAACATTTTGTTTCATTGGAAAGCTGTGAGTGTTATTATATAATATAATATCGGTACTTGTTGCATTTACAACTTGTCTATTTTTTTTATTTAATCTTTATTTAACTAGGCAAGTCAGTTAAAAACAAATTCTTATTTACAATGACGACCTAGGAACAGTGTGTTAAATGCCTTGTTAGACTTTTACCTTGTCAGCTTGAGGATTCAATCTAGCAACCTTTCAGTTACTGGCCAAACACTCTAACCACTAGGCTACCTGCCACCCAAGTCCTAAATCTAAGTCTTATCATCAACTGATTTCAGTCAGTGTATGGCTGCGGATTGACTGCATTGTTTGAATGTTGGCATAATGGCAGTTAATTTGAAAAATGTATGGAATTATTCCTCTAAAACTGGCTGCCTAGTTAGCTAACAAACATACAGTACAGATACATTCTTCAAATTCATGATTTTGGAGAATATCTTATCACAGCACAGGCAAACCATGGTTGACCAACTCCCTGACCAAAATGGCTGCCCTTAATCCCATCATAAGAAGCTTCATGTCCATTCTAGCCAGACCGGTTGCTGCTTTAGCCAACTCCATTGTCATTTAGCCAACAATAAAATAATAGCATACAGTACCATAGTTTTGATTTGGCCAGACTTAGGCTACATAACAATGCAACTTGCGCCTAGCAACTCAAGACTAGATAACGCCAGAAACAAATATGGCCACCATATAGAGGCTCAGAGGTTGAAACGTGAGAAGCATGTTCTACATACGTTGGCAGACAGCTGGGTAGTCAGGTTGGCCACTTTTTCCTGGGAGTTCTCCAGCTCACGTCTCAGCTTGCGGATTTGCTGTGAAGAAAATGACAACACGGTCCTTTAGACAGGCAGTGCAGGAAAACATATAATTTAACATAACTCCATACTGTGCTTTACCCCACATCTCAAAGCGCCTTACACTGTATGGTGGAGCGGCAGGGTAGCCTAGTGGTTAGAGCATTGGACTAGTAACCGAAAGGTTGCAAGTTCAAATCCCCGAGCTGACAAGGTACAAAATCTATCGTTCTGCCCTTGAACAGGCAGTTAACCCACTGTTCCTAGGCCGTCATTGAAAATAAGAATTTGTTCTTAACTGACTTGCCTAGTAAAATAAAGGTTAAAAAAAAAATATATATGGCATTGGGTTTTGGCTGGGTAAGGTGCATGACACAAAGTAAGCTTATAAAAAAATGTAAATTAATATAGTTTTCCGGATGGGAGAGGATGAGATTATAAAGTAGGAAACTTGATGAAAAACAATAGACACATGGTTGCTGTATAGCAATATCACTGCATGTCGAGTTACTCTGAACATGCTAAATAAATCAATTAAAAACACTGGAAAACAACAATGTTTCAGATCCTAAAGCACCGCTGAATGGATGGACGTGAACAGTCAGGATGGACGAAAGCGAATGAGATGATATTTGGAAGATGAAGACAAGGCAAAGAGAGGAACAGCAGATCAGCCTTACCTCTCCTTGTATCCGCTCCTCGGTCTTAGAGAGCACAGTAGAGGACGGAAAGAAGAAACAACAACAAAGAGAGAGAGAGTGAACTTGGGAGAGAGAACTTGGGAGAGGGAACTTGGGAGAGGGAACTTGGGAGAGGGAACTTGGGAGAGGGAACTTGGGAGAGGGAACTTGGGAGAGGGAACTTGGGAGAGGGAACTTGGGAGAGGGAACTTGGGAGAGGGAACTTGGGAGAGGGAACTTGGGAGAGGGAACTTGGGAGAGAGAACTTGGGAGAGAGAACTTGGGAGAGAGAACTTGGGAGAGAGAACTTGGGAGAGGGAACTTGGGAGAGAGAACTTGGGAGAGGGAACTTGGGAGAGAGAACTTGGGAGAGGGAACTTGGGAGGGGGAACTTGGGAGAGAGAACTTGGGAGAGAGAACATGGGGGCAGTGGATGATACGGTTGGTTAAGGTAGTTTCACAGTAGCTCTGTAAGTCTGGCCTTAGGTTGAAGGCACTATCCTGGGTTTACAGAGGGTAGTGGGTTCAGACTGCATCCTATAGGAGTTCAGCAGGGTAAAAGCAGGGTAGAATAGCAGGGTTACCCAAATTCGGCCTGCGGGAATTATTATACTTGTTTTAATACTTTTCGTTGTTGGACATGAAATACTGTAAAATCACCAGGAAATCAGGTTATAGTGATTTTAATTCAGGAAATGTGTTCCCAAGTATTCCTATGCATAAATAGATAGGCATATGTGATCGTATCCCTAGAAAACGATATCTGTTTGGTGTCAACTGGGACCAACTGGTATAATCGTGAAAGTATATCCTGTAGGCACACAACAGCTGAGCCCAATAACTGTTTCTGGATGATTTAATCATTCTCGTACTCACCGAGGAATAGTTGGATGAAGTGTTTGATGCCAAGGAGAGGACAGAGCCATGGACTGAACACAGAAGAGACAGAGAGCAAAATCATTCCACATGGTTTAATACTGACATATGCTATATTCACACTTCACAGAATATGCTACAAAGTGATTCATCTATCGTATTCAGATTTGTAAAAAAATACTTTATAGCCAGTAAACCTGCTACTGTGAGTGTAGATATACAACAAGGTATGAATTACAGTTGACCTGTGGCAGGATATAAGTACTTCATAGAAAACAACATAAAACATAACCCAACGCTGACAATGTTGAAGAAGAGATGAATGATTATAGAGGAGTGACAGAGAAAACTGGGTCACCTCATTACACCTTTACATAACGCACATCTAACATGGAGGTACTCTCTCTTTCTCTCCCGTCTGGATTACTGCAACTCGCTGGCTGGGCTCTCTGCCTGTGCCATTAAAGAACTCACAGCCTCAAGGAGACCATTAGAGGGTTGTCTAGGCTGGGGGCCTGCAACATCACGGGAATGTGTTCCACAGGGTTGGAAGAAGATCAGTTTCCCTTTAGTCGATTCAGGGAGTGAATAAATAGAAATGTCAAGTCATGAAAACTCAACAGTCACTCAAATGGAAATGGTGAAGGTGCATAAAGAGGACAGCGGAGTTCCCATGTCCGGAGACACACTGAAACCCACATTTTCTAGGAACACCTAGGATTGATACAGTGCTCCCCCCTTAAAAATTTAGATTTTTGTATGGTTGTTCCACAATATACATAATCCCAATTCAAGCTTCAACACGGGCGCAATTTGAATTTAAAAAAAAAGTAGATTGTGCTGATTTATAGGCACCTTGAACCATATCGCGCAGTAGTTTAAAAAGTCTGTGGATAGTGATCAAACGAAGACGTCATATCATCATTTATTACATATTTATCCACCTTCGCTATTGGAATTTCAATTAATTTCCTGAATTGAAATGGAGCTGACCTCAAACCTGGTTTCTTTATTAACTAAGGTCCTCAATTGAAGAAGGATAAGCCAACATGGGCCAGCCATAGAAATGGAGCCATAGGGCTAGCAATAGAAACAGAGCCATAGGGTCCAGCTTTAGAAATGGAGCCATAGGGTTATCTGGCATGTGTTTGTGTATCAGTAGCGGTCAAACCCCTTTATATAAACATATATATAATGTAAACATAATGGTAAAGAGCTGGGTAAACAGCTAATTATAAAATGGAGCCAGTTGGAAAAGGAGAGAAAAGCCCATATTTTGAGGTAAAAAGTTGTCATTGACAGCTCTGGAACTCATCAATGACATGGCACAACATGTCACCTCACTTCAGGCATGTTTTTAATCCAAGAGAGAAACCACATGGGCAGTTGGCAGGCCCATATGAAACAGTCATGCCATAGGGACCAGCTTTAGAAATGGAGCCACAGGGATAACTGTTTCTGGATGATTTAATCAGAAATGGAGGAATAGTTGGATCCAGTGTTTATGAAATGGAGCCACAGGGCTAGCAAGAAGAGACAGAGAGCAAAATCATTCCACAGCTTTAGAAATGGAGCCATATTCACACTTCACAGAATATGCTACAAAGTGATTCATCTATAGTATTCAGATTTAAAAGAAACTTTGGAGCCAGTAAACTAGGGAGTGTAGATAGAAACAGGAGCCATAGGGCAGGATATCCAGCTTTAGAAAAATGGAGCCAATGGGAAGAAGAGATGAATGATTATAAAGTGACAGAGAAAACTAGGGTCAGCTTTAGAAATGGACATAGGGCACATCTAACTTTAGAAATGGAGGTAGGGCTCTCAATAGAAACGGAGCCATAGGGTCCAGCTTTGAGAAATGGAGCCTCAAGGGCTAGCATTAGAGGGTTGAGCCTGGGGGCCAGCTTCAGAAATGGAGCCACAGGGCTAGGAAGAAGATCAGTTTCCCTTTAGGGTTCAGCTTTAGAAATGGAGCCATGAAAACTCAACAGTCACTCAAATGGAAATGGTGAAGGTCCATAAAGATGGCGGTTCCCATGTACCCACCACAAACGCCACATTTTTAAAAATGGAGCCATAGGGTTTTTGTATGTTCATTAGCACAATATACATAATCCCAATTCAAGCTTCAACACGGGCGCAATTTGAATTTAAAAAAGAGAGTAGATTGTGCTGATTTATAGGCACCTTGAACCATATCGCGCAGTAGTTTAAAAAGTCTGTGGATAGTGATCAAACGAAGACGTCATATCATCATTTAGAAACATTTATCCACTTTAGAAATGGAGCCATCGCATTGGAATTTCAATGAATTTCCTGAATTGAAATGGAGCTGACCTGAAAAACCTCCAGTTTCTTTAGAAACGGAGCCAAGGGTCCTCAATTGAAGAAGGATAAGCCAATAGAAATGGGCCATAGGGCCAGCTTTAGAAATGGAGCCATAGGGCTAGCAATAGAAACAGAGCCATAGGGTCCAGCTTTAGAAATGGATGGCTAGCCATAGAAATGGAGCCATAGGGTCTAGCTATAGAAATGGAGCCATAGGGTCCAGCTTTAGAAATGGAGCCATAGGGCTAGCCATAGAAACGGAGACATAGGGTCCAGCTTTAGAAATAGAGCCATAGGGCTAGCCATTGAAACGGAGCCATAGGGTCCAGCTTTAGAAATGGAGCCACAGGGATAGCAATAGAAATGGAGCCATAGGGTCCAGCTTTAGAAATGGAGCCATAGGGCTAGCAATAGAAACGGAGCCATAGGGTCCAGCTTTAGAAATGGAGCCATAGGGCTAGCAATAGAAATGGAGCCATAGGGTCCAGATTTAGAAATGGAGCCACAGGGCTAGCAATAGAAACAGAGCCATAGGGTCCAGCTTTAGAAATGGAGCCATAGGGCTAGCAATATAAACGGAGCCATAGGGTCCAGCTTTAGAAATGGAGCCACAGGGCTAGCAATAGAAACGGAGCCATAGGGTCCAGCTTTAGAAATGGAGCCACAGGGCTAGCAATAGAAACGGAGCCATAGGGTCCAGCTTTAGAAATGGAGCCATAGGGCTAGCAATAGAAACGGAGCCATAGGGTCCAGCTTTAGAAATGGAGCCATAGGGCTAGCCATAGAAACGGAGCCATAGGGTCCAGCTTTAGAAATGGAGCCATAGGGCTAGCAATAGAAACGGAGCCATGGGGTCCTGCTTTAGAAATGGAGCCATAGGGCTAGCCATAGAAACGGAGCCATAGGGTCCAGCTTTAGAAATAGAGCCATAGGGCTAGCCATTGAAACGGAGCCATAGGGTCCAGCTTTAGAAATGGAGCCATAGGGCTAGCCATAGAAACGGAGCCATAGGGTCCAGCTTTAGAAATGGAGCCATGGGGCTAGCCATAGAAACGGAGCCATAGGGTCCAGCTTTAGAAATGGAGCCATAGGGCTAGCCATAGAAACAGAGCCATATGGTCCAGCTTTAGAAATGGAGCCACAGGGCTAGCCATAGAAACAGAGCCATATGGTCCAGCTTTAGAAATGGAGCCATAGGGCTAGCCTAGAAACAGAGCCATAGGGTCCAGCTTTAGAAATGGAGCCATAGGGAGCCATAGGGTCCAGCTTTAGAAATGGAGCCATAGGGCTAGCCATAGAAATGGAGCCAGCTTTAGGGTCCAGCTTTAGAAACGGAGCCATAGGGTTCAGCTTTATAAATAGAGCCATAGGGCTAGCAATAGAAACGGAGCCATAGGGTTCAGCTTTATAAATAGAGCCATAGGGCTAGCCATTGAAACGGAGCCATAGGGTCCAGCTTTAGAAATGGAGCCATAGGGCTAGCCATAGAAACGGAGCCATAGGGTCCAGCTTTAGAAATGGAGCCATAGGGCTAGCCATAGAAACAGAGCCATATGGTCCAGCTTTAGAATTGGAGCCACAGGGCTAGCCATAGAAACAGAGCCATAGGGTCCAGCTTTAGAAATGGAGCCATAGGGCTAGCCATAGAAACGGAGCCATAGGGTCCAGCTTTAGAAATGGAGCCATAGGGCTAGCCATAGAAATGGAGCCATAGGGTCCAGCTTTAGAAACAGAGCCATAGGGTCCAGCTTTAGAAATGGAATGATATATTTGTATACAGGTTACTTACATGTGCTAGCTGTCTCACAGTCATCCCCAGGCTCGCGGAAGGATCCAGAGCGCATCATGCTCTTTGGCCGGTCGGCCAGTGACATGGTGCTGCCCAGTGGAGAGGTGCCATACAGGTCGAAGGCCATGTCGTTGGTGGGGATACTGTTGGAGCGGGTTATCCTGGGGGCACCGCTCGGTATGGGGGCAACTGGGAGGGCAGGAAGGTTGGCATGAGTAAGAGGCAGGCTGGCAAAGAAACTGTATGAGGCACGCACGTACACTACATACTCACACACTCACACATATCTGCACTCACTCACACATACCTGCACTCACTCACACACCGACACACCGACACACACCGACACACACACACACACACACTCCCGAGGGGAACCTCACCCTGATGACACAGTGTAAGGAGACACTCAGGTTCCACAAACAGTTAAAGTGATATACAGTATGTATATACTGTACATACATAGCATTGCTTTACACTGAGCGTCTTTTATATCTCCTGCTTATTCACGCTTCATCAGTACACATATAAGAAATCATCATATTTTACTGACACAGCCAAATCTTAACTATAAAATAAATATTTAACTATGTAACTTGATAAGTTCTGAATAGGATTAGATTAATTTCTGAACTATAACATCAACAGGGTGTTAATGTACTTGAGTGGATACATATTTACTGTATTCACAGGCTCATACTAAAGGAGCGTTATGTGTTTCTGTAATTCAACACGACCAACATCACACGGACACAAAGTAAATGCATCCGCTGCTGCCGGGCTGTTACTGCTGCTTTCAACCTGTGCCTTAAACATTTCAAATGTATCTGCTGAAATACAGACCAGCAGGACGATTAGTCTGAATGAGAGTTTAGAGTTACACAGAGTTTTCCAGTCAGTCTTCAGACCTGCAGGGCTGTGGATGGATAAAGGTGCAGTAGACTGAGACTCACCCACGTTAGTGAGGACAGCCTTGCCAGAGGAGAGGTGGGGAATGTGGGTGGGCGATGGCAGCTGAGGGGGGCTTTCGCTTTCCATCAGGCTCACTGCGGTGTGAGAGTGACGCCTCTCCTTCCCCTCCGACTGATCCTCTGACAGACCAGAGCTGTAGCGACTGGAGCAGGGCATGGAGAAGAAAGCAACAATTAAACCTCGGACGAGAAAGATAGACTACATCATTTGTACATTGGATACAGCAAATGTGTCATAAAACAATGAAAAACTTACTTGACATACCCTAATCCTTTCTTGGGTAAGGTGTTCCTGTCTGTTTGCAAACTTGTAGAGAAAGAACAAGACAACAATAATTACCTTTTCTGCAATCAAACAATCAATGATAGTAGAACATCTTGTTATTAATAATATATCAGATGCAGTAGAAAGATGGCAACAGTTTGATCATAGTATGTTCCAACATACAGATACTGACTGGTGAAGTACAGGGTTCCGAAACCTATTCCACCTCATCATCAGGGTCTTGCTCCTGTCTAGACCCACCTGTCTGGGAGATTGAGGGAGGTCCTGCTCCCAGCACCCCAGGTCCCCGTGCTCCTCGTCTCCTCCCTGTCTCTGTAGCTGTCCCTGTCCCTGTCTCTGGACTCTGCCCGGATATATCCTCCACTGGGAGGAACACTCATGGTGAGGGGAAGTGACTCCATGCTGCGGTGTAGGCCAGACAGTTTGGGGTAGAGCAGCGGAGAGCCGCCCATGGACAGGGTCTGGCTGGGGTAGCAGCTGGGGGAGTCGAGGTGCAGGATGGGTGCTGGGCTGGGGGTGAGGCCCCGGGGGATGGTGCTGCGTGGCACGGACCCAGCCAGGTCCTGGAGCTTGGAGTAGGGGGGCACTTTAGGAGGGAGGTCCTGAATGGTCACGCACGAGTCCAGGCTGTTGGAGTTGACCTTGTCCATGTGTGCCAGGCTGGGAGGCCGACCCAGAGATTTGCAGCTCAGCATCCTATGAATTAGACATGAGACACAGAATGTCAGATCCAGCACCATCCAGAACCACGAAGGCTCCAGAGACCCTGCTTTTCTGGACTTGTTCTCAGGCCTGACATGAAAAAGACATGAAAACACGGCACGCAAAATGACAGACACTTGTTTTCTTGCTGTGTTGTTCTCTTATGTCTATAAAGCGGTTTGAGTAGTTTAAAAAAATGACACAGTAACTCTTCCTAAAATATCTTAGAACATTCAGCTGAGCAAACTGGGTCGACACTAACAGAGTAATATATGTAGCTGGTTCTATAAACCCCATACCACCGCAAAAGGAGTACTGTAACTAAAAATTGCACAATTGTAATGTACTGTAGGAATGTATCCGGATGGTGACTTTACCTCTGAGTGGTGGGTGATGAGAGCTCAGGGTATTTGCTGCTGCTGGCCCTACGCAGCCCATGCAGTTTGGCGCTAGCCTCCCCAGTAGAATCACCCTGACAGTCTGCAATCTTCAGAGAGCCACACAGGGAGCCCATATCAGACGCCACTGCCTTGGCCTTAGCCCTCTCCTTCTCCTTCTCCCGGTCTGTCTGGTTGACAGGGCCTGTGCTCCCTCCTCGACTGGCCCCCTTAGTGCTTCCACTGCCAGTCTCTTTCCCCCTAGGGCTGGGGCAGGCCATGGAGACAGGCTTCAGGCTGAGCAGGCCGGGGTCCATGCTGCTGCTGGCGGGCCGGGCCGACCCTGGGCGGCCGATCAGGCTGAGGGTGCTGGACTTGGCGGGGCGTGGCAGGCTGCGGTACTGGAGGCTGTTACGGGCGCTGGGCCCCAGGAAGCCCCCCTCCTCACTGCCGGTGGCGTCAAAGCTATTCTTACGTCCCCCTCTTCCTCCTCCTCCAACTCCCAGAGGCTTCACTGGGATGCCAGAAGACTTGGGCATCTTGCCCAAGGTGGCAGAGCCACTAGAGATGGTACTGCCCCCTGCTGTCATTACGGTGGCGGTGCTGGTGGTCGGGAGCCTCTTGTAGCCGAACGAGGCCCCGGCAGAGGGCTTGACCAGGCCGGATGGGGGCTTGCGGAGTTCCCGGTGCTGCGGAAGATGATCCCTCCCGGCGTCAGAACGAGATCGCTGCAGCCCAGCAGCCTTCACAGACATCTTTGTCTTGTCCACCGCCCTGTGGTCACTCTTTGGTGCTGCAGAGAGAGAGAGATAAATGTCTTCATTCTTTTGGAACTTTTGTAAATGTAATGTTGAATGTAAAAAATAAAAAAAATAACTTTTGTTTATTATCTACTTCACTTGCATTGGCAATGTTAACACATGTTTCCCATGCCAATGAAGCCCTTGAATTGAGAGAGATTCAACCATACCATTATCATTAGTCATGATTAGTCACCTACCAGCTGTAATAATGAGTGGAGCTGAAAGTGGACCATTGCATATAGATCAAGAGTGAAAGAAAGCATCAGTCAACTGGCTGGATGTGGATGACAGCATCATTACTAATGTTGGACGACCAGAACCGTACCCTATGGCTTAATGGCTACTTGGTCACATAAAAGCAGCTGTATATAACAAGAAACATGTGTATATGGTTAATGTTCCCTAGATGAAGACAACTAGTCACCAACATACAGCCACAAACATCTCAGAGGTACTGCAGACATGTCTGTGTGACAAACTGGGCCGTTGACCAAGACGTAATGCAATGCAACGGTTAAATACTTTGGTGACTGACAAAAATTAGGGAAAGGCTTAGTTTTTATTAATCGCACTCTGTAACTTGTGCATTCATATTATTCTGGAAACTTGACATGTACAAGTCACAAAAATGTTTCTCAGACACATTTATAAATGCATGCATTATTGGGGGGGGACTAAGCTAACATATTAAATTGTTTTAAGATGGTCACACCATCATTTTAGGACCCCTGTAGGTATACATTTGTTTTATTTAATTTGGTCTTTATTACTATAGCCCATAGAAACACATTGAATTACAATCACATTCATAAATGGCAAAACAGACAGAACAAACACATTCATAAATGGCAAAACAGACAGAACAAACACATTCATAAATGGCAAAACAGACAAAACAAACACATTCATAAATGGCAAAACAGACAGAACAAACACATTCATAAATGGCAAAACAGACAGAACAAACACATTCATAAATGGCAAAACAGACAGAACAAACACATTCATAAATGGCAAAACAGACAGAACAAACACATTCATAAATGGCAAAACAGACAGAACAAACACATTCATAAATGGCAATACAGACAGAACAAACACATCCATAAATGGCAATACAGACAGTAAAAAAATGATTAGGTGTTGAAGTGTCTGTCCTATATTTAGGAGATACAATTATGTTACTTAGATGGACGAACGGGCGCGTCAATAGACTCTTAAGGAATAACAGAGGCGTTATAAAGTAACAGTGCATGTCACTCAGTCAGGGAGAAAAGGTGAAGGTTAGTTAAGAAAGCAAAAGCAAAGAGCAGTAAAATAGCTGCCAGTCTTTCCCATATGACATAACCTCAATTGGATACCGTCATTGGAATTGAAAGCAGCATAACTGATTGGGGAAATTAAAAAGAAAATAGTGTCTGTTCGGGAATATCACAAGACTGCATTTTCAGCCCAGAGAATGATGCCAAAAAACATAGAGCCTCCTAATCAGCCACATTAATCAGACAAATAAGCGGTCGAGGGCATTACAATAAATTGCATCAGTCAGGAAATTGAAGGGCAGTTTGATTGTTTCCTCTATTGTTCAATCATAATTAGATTGCGAGGAATTAAATAACCCCTAAACACAACATTATTGCTGTGATCAGATGGATGAGTCACTACAAATCATTGTAATCCGCTGCATTTCATTACTAGCAAACAATAGAGCCATAGAACTGGCTTTAGGCTGAATAAAAGGTAATGCTCTACATTGCACACCAGTGGAGGCTGCTGAGGGGAGGACGGCTCATAATAATGGATGAAATGGAGTGAATGCAATGGTATGGAAAGTGTGTGATACCATTCCATTGTACTCCATTCCAGCCATTGTACTCCATTCCAGCCATTATAAAGAGCCATCCTCCCCTCAGCAGCCTCCACTGCTGCACACTCTTGCTACTACGTCTTAGTCTGAAAAATATGCATTTTTACTTGAACTATGAATCAGAGAAAAATTCAAAAAGAGTTAATTAAGAAACAAGTCACACACCCGCCATTTGAAATGCCATACTACACTTTGTACTGTTGGAAAGGAAACCTTTTGTTGCTGTTTAAATGTCCTTTTGCTACTGATACTGCCCATAAAGGTTCATGTGGTATCTGTAGTCCTCAAACTCAGGTATGGAGCGAAAATATGTTCAAATCATTATACATTTTTTCCCCCTTTATTTAACCAGGTAGGCCAGTTGAGAACACCTTTATTTAACCAGGTAGGCCAGTTGAGAACACCTTTATTTAACCAGGTAGGCCAGTTGAGAACAAGTTCTCATTTACAACTGCGACCTGGCCAAGATAAAGCAAAGCAGTGCGACACAAACAACACAGAGTTACACATAAACAAATGTACAGTCAATAACACAATAGAAAAAATATATGTACAGTGTGTGGAAATGTAGAAGATTAGGGAGGGAAGGCAATAAATAGACAATAGAGGCGAAATAATTACAATTTAGCGTTAACACTGGAGTGATAGATGTGCAGATGATGATGTGCAAGTAGAGATACTGGGGTGCAAAAGAGCAAGAAGATAAATAACAATATGGGGATGAGGTAGTTAGGTGTGCTATTTACAGATTGGCTGTCTACAGGTACAGTGATCGGTAAGCTGCTCTGACAGCTGATCCTCAAAGTTAGAGAGGGAGATATAAGACAAAGAATGCTTCACAGACAGTGTTTTACAGTGAGTTTGTCTTTGATAAGAAGCATGGGAAGATTAACCAAGAGAGAAACCCAAAGAGATGATCCTTGTTCTGTATGGAATACACTGGCATTTCTTCTCAGTGTTCTTGTACAGTACTAGGCCTTCCAATCAAACTCTGGCACAGACTTTCAACATTTCATTTGGTATCAAGCAGATATCTGCTGGCCGTGGCTACTCTCCATGTGGAATCCATTTAGGGGAGGTTATGGACGACAAAGATATCTTGCAAAACAAGTTAACAATCATGTTTCCTCCCCTGAAGATGTCACGCCATTCATACTTCTACTTTAACACAAACACACTTTATGAATGCAAGCAGTAAAAACCCTTTCCTGGAGAGAGAGAGAGAGAGAGAGAGAGAGAGAGAGAGAGAGAGAGAGAGAGAGAGAGAGAGAGAGAGAGAGAGAGAGAGAGAGAGAGAGAGAGAGAGAGAGAGAGAGAGAGAGAGAGAGAGAGAGAGAGAGAGAGAGAGAGACACAGAGACACAGAGAGAGACACAGAGACACAGAGACACAGAGAGAGAGAGAGAGAGACACAGAGACACAGAGACACAGAGACACAGACAGAGACACAGACAGAGACACAGACAGAGAGAGAGACAGAGAGAGAGACAGAGAGAGAGAGAGAGAGAGAGAGAGAGAGAGAGAGAGAGAGAGAGAGAGAGAGAGAGAGAGAGAGAGAGAGAGAAAGAGAGAGAAAGAGAGAGAAAGAGAGAGAAAGAGAGAGAGAGAGAAAGAGAGACAGAGACAGAGAGAGAGAGACAGAGAGAGAGAAAGAGAGAGAAAAGAGAGAGAAAGAGAGACAGAGACAGAGAGAGAGAGACAGAAAGAGAGACAGAGACAGAGACAGAGAGACAGAGAGAGACAGAGACAGAGACAGAGACAGAGAGAGAGAGAGAGAGAGAGAGAGAGAGAGAGAGAGAGAGAGAGAGAGAGAGAGAGAGAGAGAGAGAGAGAGAGAGAGAGAGAGAGAGAGAGAGAGACGTGGGCCCTGGCAGTAAACACCCAAAATACTAAAATAATGATTTTCCAGAGAAGATCTAGATCTCAGGGAATTAGACCAAAGTTCACAATTGGTACAAAATATATATAGTACTGCACACACTACAATTACTTAGGTTTAAAAATAAGCTCAACTGGGCACATTAATGATACAGTGAATGAACTGAGAGACAAAACAAGCAGGGCATTCTACGCCATTAAAAAACAAACTCAAATTGAATGTGTCATTGAACCAATTGCACTTGATGGCAGGTAGGTGTGGGGTCAACTTGCAAAACAATATTTCAACCAATGGGACAAACACCCCATTGAAACCCTGCATGCAGAGTTCTGTAAGATTCTCCTACGTGTCCAGAGGAAAACTACAAAAAATGCATGCAGGGCAGAGTTAGGCCAATATCCAATAATAAACTCCAAAGAGAGAAATTCAGTTTTAGAAACATCTAAAATACAGTGACCCCCTCTCATATCATTACCAAGCCCTGCAATACCAAGAGCTGAGCAAAAAATATAGTCGCCTCATCCAGCTGGTCCTGGGGCTGAGTTCACAAACCTGTTCTACTAACACACTGAAGCCTCAGGACCAGAACATCCAGTCAATCAGATCAAAACAAATTACAACACAGTCCAAACAAAACATCATTATTTATTGGGAAACACAAGCACAAAGCAAAATGCTGTGCTATCTGGCCCTAAATCGACTATACACCATGGCAAACTATATGACCATGGTTACTGATCAAAATCTTAGAAAACCCTTGATGGGGGCCTCCCAAGTCGGGCAGTGGTCTTGGGCACTGCATAAAAGTGCTAGCTGTGCCTCTATAGATCCTGGTTCGAGTCCAGGCTCTGTCACAGCCGGCCGCAACCGGGGGGTTTGGCTGGGTCGTGTTTTGGAGGACACGGCTCTCGACCTTTGACTCTCCCGAGAAGCAGCAATGGGACAAGACTGTAACTACTAATTGGATATCACGAAATTGGGGAGAAAATGGGATTAAAAAATATTTAAATTTGACAATTTTAAAAAACTTGAGAAAGTACAGACTTGCCATTGAGAAGGGTAGACACAGGAAAACAAAGGCTGTGCAACCACCTCACTACAGTAGAACCCGAGATAGAGAGTTTAATTTCCCCTTATTCAATGTTTCAAAGACCTCTCTGATAAGGACAGGCTATATGTGCTGTTGGGTCAGGGACACAGAGAGCTGTGGGTTGGCAGCGCACTACATTGCTGCCTGCCATAAGATCAGGGACAGTGTCCTTTATGCTTATTGTTATTGTTGAATGTATGGTTATTTTGACCCTTGGTTATTGTTGTTACTGTTGTCTTGTTGACAATATTGATTATTATTATTAATGATGTTAATATTGTACATTTTCAAAGTAAGCTTTGGCAATATGTACATTGTTTCATCATAAAGCAAACTGAATTGAATTGAGAGAGAGAGAGAAAGACCTTAGAGCGAGAGAAGCAGAGCGAGAGAGGCAGAGCGAGAGAGACAGAACGAGAGAGAGACAGAGATAGAGAGAGATACCACATGTTATTCAATCTGACCTGCCACTTTGAGCACGCTCTGAGAGGTGTGGGTAATGGGTGAGGTCACGCCCACAGGAGGGTGGCGCCCCTTCTTATTAAAGTTCCCTGGCTGTCCCAGGATCTGGGGCTTCCTCAGTTCCCCTTTGACCCCTGCATCCTCACTAGCACCCTCCATGGGTCTCGAGGACTTCCTCCACTTGCTGGGGGTCTCGGTCTTGAGGCTCCCAGTTTCGTAGCTGCCCCCGTCCATCTTGCGTGCGGCCTTGGCATCCTCACTGTACCAGGACAGGCCACTTTCCACCAGGGAGCGCTTCTCAGCATCGGTGCGGAGCTGCATAAGGACATAGGGATATAACCATTGAGATATGAAGTATTCTGCAAATGGAAAAATTATATTTGTATGGTCACAATGGTAAACACAGTGTTGAAGTCAATTCCATTTCAGTTCAATCAATGAAGAAAAATAATGGAAATTCAGATTTAGGAATTCTTGAATTTTCTGAATTTAACATTTTTATTGTAGGGTTCATGTGAGAGGCAGCCAGGTGTGTGTGCATGTGTGCGTACATATGAGACACTGTGTTTGTTATCTCTGCCAGAACCTCAGTTTACACTCAGTAATCTCTGCTGTCCCGTCTGAGTGCCTGTCTGCATTTCAGAGAAAGAGCATGTGGGAGGAAACTGATAAGCCTGTACTGTTTAACATCAGAGATTCACTGCAGTCACTATGTTATGATCTGCGGAGTCTTTCACTGCAGTAGTCGCTAATAGAAATAATGAATCAAGGATGAATCATGTTCTCCTTTAAATCCCATAATGGATGATCAGTCTTTTTGACTTGGCGTTCTGAAGACACATTACATACTCATGCATGCATTGTGGATGACGTGCTACATGAAAGGTTGGTCAATCTGGGCTGATTTAACAGTGTACTGGATTCCAAATCCCCCAGTCTTGCTTCAGCTATTTTCACAATGTTTTTCAACGCCCTCCCCTTTCTAGGCCACTGCTACCATATTACGTAACGACTGCTCTTTCGTGGTCTGCGGGGCAGGCACAATATTAACTGTCCAATTAAACTAGAACCAGCTGAGAATGATTAACTCTGACCTTTCCTTACAATAACGTTCAGCACGGTGGCCAAGGATGGGAATGGCTAAAACAATATAGTACCTTCCTGTAGGGCACAATTCACCTCAACTCTATTGAATCACCTCTGCTCTCCTCTTTGTTGAGCAGCGCAAGACTCATTCATCAAAACAACAAGGACACAATGCTGTTTCACCTAAAGCGTCCCTGAGCAGAAGTCTGTTAATACAATGTTGTTGTTCGCATTTCTGCGAACAACAACATTGATGAATACGCTGATTCGGTGAGCGAGTTTATTAGCAAGTGCATCGGTGATATTGTACCCATGTTGACTATTAAAACCTTCCCCAACCAGAAACCATTGATTGATGGCAGCATTCGCGCAAAACTGAAAGAGCGAACCTCTGCTTTTAATCATGGCAAGGTGACCAGAAACATGACCAAATATAAACAGTGTAGCTAATCCCCCGCAAGACAATCAAACAAGCTAAGCATCAGTAGAGAGACAAAGTAGAGTCACAATTCAACAGCTCAGACACGAGACGTATGTGGCAGGGTCTACAGTCAATCACGGATTACAAAAAGAAAACCAGCCCCGCCGGGGACACCGACATCTTGCTCCCAGACAAACTAAACAACTTCTTTGCTCGCTTTGAGAACAATACAGTGCAACTGACACGGCCCACTACCATAACCTTCAGGCTCTGCTTCACCATAGCCAATGTGAGTAAAACATTAAATGTGTTATTAACCCTCGCAAGGCAGCCGGCCCAGACCAGCTGGCTGGTGTGTTTAAGGACATATTCAATCCATCCCTGTCCCAGTCTGCTGTTCCCACATGCTTCAAGAGGGCCACCATTGTCCCTGTTCCCAAGAAAGCGAAGGTAACTGAGCTAAATGACTATCGCCCAATAGCATTCACTTCCGTCATCATGAAGTGCTTTGAGAGACTAGTCAAGGATCAGATCACCTCCACCCTACCTGACACCCTAGACCCACTCCAATTTGCTTTCCGCCGGAATAGGTCCACAGACGACACAATCACAATCAAACTGCACATTGTCCTAACCCATCTGGACAAGAGGAATGCCTATGTAAGAATGCTGTTCATCAATTACAGCTCAGCATTTAACACCATAGTACCCTCAAAATTCGTCATTAAGCTCAAGATCCTGGGTCTCGACCACACCCTGTGCAACTGGGTCCTGGACTTTCTGAAGGACCGCCCCCAGGTGGAGAGGGTAGGAAACAACATCTCCACCCCGCTAATCCTCAAGACTGGGGCCCCACAAGGGTGCGTTCTCAGCCCTCTCCTGTACTCCCTGTTCACCCATGACCGCGTGGCCATGCACGCCTCCAACTCAATCATCAAGTTTGCAGACGACACTACAGTGGTAGGCTTGATTACCAACAATGATGAAACAACCTACAGGGAGGAGGTGAGGGCCCTCGGACTGTGGTGTCAGGAAAATAACCTCACACTCAACGTCAACAAAACAAAAGAGATGATAGCGTCTGCTAAATGACTTAAATGTAAATGTAAATTGTGGACTTCAGGAAACAACACCCTATCCACATCCACGGGACAGTAGTGGAGAAGGTGTAAAGTTTTAAGTTCCTCGGCGTACACATCACAGACAAACTGAAATGGTCCACCCACAGCATGGTGAAAAAGGAGCAACCTCAGGAGGCTGAAATAATGTGGCTTGTCACCGAAAACACACTTTTACAGATGCACAATTGAGAGCATCCTGTTGGCTGTATCACCGCCTGGTACGGCAACTGCTCCGCCAACAACCATAAGGATCTCCAGAGGGTAGTGAGGTCAGCACAACACATTGCTGGGGGCAAACTACCTGCTCTCCAGGACACCTACACCACCCGATGTCACAGGAAGGTCAAAAAGCTCATCAAGGACAACAACCACCTGAGCCACCCCACTGTCATCCAGAAGACGAGGTCAGTACAGGTGCATCAAAGCGGGGACCGGGAGACTGAAATACAGCTTCTATGTCAAGGCCATCAGACTGTTAAACAGCCATCACTAACATTGAGTGGCTGCTGCCAACATACTCAAATCTTATTTTTGTATTTTTTTACCCCTTTTTTCTCCCCAATTTCACGTTATACAATTGTTTTCGTAGCTACTATCTTGTCTCATCGCTACAACTCCCGTACAGGAGAGACGAAGGTTGAAAGTCACGCATCCTCCGATACACAACCCAACCAAGCCGCACTGCTTCTTAACACAGCGCGCATCCAACCCTGGAAAGCCAGCTGCACCAATGTGTCAGAGGAAACACATTGCACCTGGCAACCTTGGTTAGCACGCACTGCGCCCTTCCCACCACAGGAGTCGCTGGTGCACAATGAGACAAGGATATCCCTACTGGCCAAGCCATCCCTAACCCGGGCAACGCTAGGCCAATTGTGCATCGCCCCACGGACCTCCCGGTTGCGGCCCTGTTAGGACAGAGCCTGGGTGCAAACCCAGAGTCTCTGGTGGTACAGCTGGCGCTGCAGTACAGCGCCCTTAACCACTGCGCCACCCGGGCCCTCACTAGTCAATTTTAACAATGGAACTTTATAATGTTTACATACCCTACATTACTTATCTCATATGTATATACTGTACTCTGTATCATCTACTGCATCTTGCCTATGCTGCACGGCCATCACTCATCCATATATTTATATGTACATATTCTTATTCATTCCTTTACACTTGTGTGTATAAGGTATTTGTGATATTACTGCACAGACGGAACTAGAAGCACAAGCATTTCGCTACACTCGCATTAACATCTGCTAACCATATGTATGTGACCAAGTAGCTACAACATTATACCAAGTGATAAGACGGAAATACTGTACTTGGCTATTATGCCGAAATATGACCAATTGATTGTAGGTACTATGTCGCTGCTTTGAGAGCACCATACCATATTCTAATGGGTTATCCTGTTGTGAATTGGGGGGCTGCGAGGATAAAAAATTGGGCACAGTAGACCTTGGCAGCACACCTACTTAATGTGATATAGTCACAGATGACTCAGTCAGCTATACTAATCCCCATGATTCATCACTCTCTTCTCTCTGGGATGAGGACAAGGACAGCAGGAAGAAGCAGTGTTGCCACAGTAACACCAGGAGTGACAAGATGCCTGCAAAGCATTTTTCACCTGTGGACAAAGACCTGCCTCTCCCCAATGTCAATATGCCTTGTTCATTGCTGTTTTGGTTAGTGATTATTGTCTTATTTCACAGTGGAGCCTCCAGCCCTGCTCAATATGCCTCAGCTAACCCTCTTGTCCCACCTCCCACACATGTGGTGACCTCACCTGGTTTAATTGATGTCTTTAGAGACAAAACCTTTCTCATCGTCAATCAATGCCAGGGTTTACCTCCACTGTATTCACATCCTTTGTCTGTGCATTATGCCTTGAATCTATTCTACCGTGCCCAGAAACCTGCTCCTTTTACTCTCTGTTCCGAACGACCTAGATGACCAGTTTTTATATCCTTTAGCCGTACCCTTATCCTACTCCCCCTCTGCTCCTCTGGTGATGTAGAGGTTAAGCCAGGCCCTGCAGTGCCTAGCTCCACTCCCATTCCCCAAGCGCTCTCATTTGTTGACATTTGTAACAGTAAAAGCCTTGGTTTCATGCATGTTAACATTAGAAGCCTACTCCCTAAGTTTGTTTTATTCACTGCTTTAGCACACTCTGCCAACCCGGATGTCCTAGCCGTGTCTGAATCCTGGCTTAGGAAAGGCCACCAAAAACCCTGAAATTTCCATCCCTAACTATAACATTTTCCGACGAGATAGAACTGCCACAGGGTGCGGAGTTACAATCTACTGCAGAGATAGCCTACAGAGTTAAGTCTTACTATCCAGGTCTGTGCCCAAACAATTTGAGCTTCTACTTTTAAAAACCCACCTTTCCAGAAACAAGTCTCTCTCCATTGCCCCCTGCTGTAGACCACATTCTGCCCCCAGCTGTGCCACATACACCATATGTGAATTGATTGCCCCCCATCTATCTTCAGAGCTTGTGCTGTTAGGTGACCTAAACTGGGACATGCTTAACACCCCGGCCTTCCTACAATCTAAGCTTAATGCCCTCAATCTCACACAAATGATCAATGAACCTACCAGGTACAAACACAAATCCGTAAACACAGACACCCTCATAGATATCATCCTAACTAACCGGCCCTCCAAATACACCTCTGCTGTCTTCAACCAGGATCTCAGCGATCACTGCCTCATTGCTTGTGTCCGTAATGAGTCTGCGGTCAAATGACCACCCCTAATGACCTCATTCCATCAGTAGAAGATGCCTGGTTATTCTTTAAAAGTGTATTGCTCACAATCTTAAATAAGCATGCACGTTTCCCAAAAAATTGATCCAGGAACAGATATAGCCCTTGGTTCACTCCAGCCTTGACTGCCATTCAACTGTTCTGCCTTCGGCTATGGAACCATGACCTCTTCACCGGACGTGCTACTTGTCCCAGACCTGCTGTTTTCAACTCTCTAGAGACAGCAGGAGTGGTAGAGATACTCTTAATGATCGGCTATGGAAAGCCAACTGACATTTACTCCTGAGGTGCTGACTTGCTGGACCCTCGACAACTACTGTGATTATTATTATTTGACCATGCTGGTCATTTATGAACATAATCTCCACCTGGCACAGCCAGAAGAGGCCTGGCCACCCCTCATAGCCTGGTTCTTCTCTAGGTTTCATCATAGGTTTTGGCCTTTGCTAGCCACCATGCTTCTACACCTGCATTGCTTGCGGTTTTAGGACTGGGTTTCTGTACAGCACTTTGAGATATCAGCTGATGTACGAAGGGCTATATAAATACATTTGATTTGATTTGATTGACCAGCACAAAAACATCCTGTGGCGTACTGCATTAGCATTGAATTGCCCCCGCGATATGCAACCAATAGGAACTAATATACACAGGCAGTTAGGAATGCGAAGGTTAGCTTTTACAAACAGAAGTTTGCATCCTGCAGCACAAACTCACAAAAGTTCTGGGAGAATAAAGAAGTCCATGGAGAATAAAAGCACCTCCTCCCAGCTACCCACTACACTGAGGCTAGGATACACTGTCACCACCGATAAATCCAAGATAATTGGTTTCCAAGATAATCGCAATCTGGTTTCCAAGCTGGTCATGGGTGCACCTCAGCCACGCTCAAGGTCCTGAACGGTATCATAACCTCCATCAATAAGAGACAATACAGTGCAGTTGTATTCATAGACCTGGCCAAGGCTTTCGACTCTGTCAATCACCATATTCTTATCGGCAGACTAAACAGGCTTGGTTTCTCGAATGACTGCCTCACCTGGTTCAACCACTACTTCTCAAACAGAGTTCAGTGTGTCAAATCGGAGGCCTGTTGTTCAGACCTCTGGCTGTCTCTGCCACAGGGTTCAATTCTCGGTCCGACTTTTTTCTCTGTAAACTTCAATGATGTAGCTCTTGCTTCTGGGGATTCTCTGATCCACCTCTACGCAGACGATACCATGACTTAAATGTAATGTAAATGTATACTTCTGGCCCTTTGTTGGACACTGTGTTTAATTAACCTCCAGAGAAGCTTCAATGCCATATAACTCTCCTTCCGTGGCCTCCAACTAGAGGTCGACCGATTATGATTTTTCAACGCCGATACCGATACCGATTATTGGAGTACCAAAAAATGCCGATACCCATTAATCGGCCAATTGTTTTATTTATTTATTTGTAATAATGACAATTACAACAATACTGAACAAACACTTATTTTAACTTAATATAATAAATCAATAAAAATCAATTTAGCCTCAAATAAATAATGAAACATGTTCAATTTGGTTTAAATAATGCAAAAACAAAGTGTTGGAGAAGTAAAAGTACAATATGTGCCATGTAGAAAAGCTAACGTTTGAGTTCCTTGCTCAGAACATGAGAACATATGAAAGTTGGTGGTTCCTGTAAACATGAGACTTATATTCCAATGTAAAAGATTTTAGGTTGTAGTTAATATAGTATTTGTAGGACTATTTCTCTCTATACCATTTGTATTTCATATACAGTACCTTTGACTATTGGATGTTCTTATAGGCACTTCAGTATTGTAACAGTATTGCTTCCGTCCCTCTCTTCACCCCTATCTGTGTCACGCCTTGGTCATTGTGTTTTGTGTTTTCGTTATATACAGTGCCTTGCGAAAGTATTCGGCCCCCTTGAAGTTTGCGACCTTTTGCCACATTTCAGGCTTCAAACATAAAGATATAAAACTGTATTTTTCTGTGAAGAATCAACAACAAGTGGGACACAATCATGAAGTGGAACGACATTTATTGGATATTTCAAACTTTTTTAACAAATCAAAAAATGAAAAATTGGATGTGCAAAATTATTCAGCCCCCTTAAGTTAATACTTTGTAGCGCCACCTTTTGCTGCGATTACAGCTGTAAGTCGCTTGGGGTATGTCTCTATCAGTTTTGCACATCGAGAGACAAATGTTTTCCCATTCCTCCTTGCAAAACAGCTCGAGCTCAGTGAGGTTGGATGGAGAGTATTTGTGAACAGCAGTTTTCAGTTCTTTCCACAGATTCTCGATTGGATTCAGGTCTGGACTTTGACTTGGCCATTCTAACACCTGGATATGTTTATTTTTGAACCATTCCATTGTAGATTTTGCTTTATGTTTTGGATCATTGTCTTGTTGGAAGACAAATCTCCGTCCCAGTCTCAGGTCTTTTGCAGACTCCATCAGGTTTTCTTCCAGAATGGTCCTGTATTTGGCTCCATCCATCTTCCCATCAATTTTAACCATCTTCCCTGTCCCTGCTGAAGAAAAGCAGGCCCAAACCATGATGCTGCCACCACCATGTTTGACAGTGGGTATGGTGTGTTCAGGGTGTTGCTTTTACACCAAATATAACATTTTGCATTGTTGCCAAAAAGTTCAATTTTGGTTTCATCTGACCAAAGCACCTTCTTCCACATGTTTGGTGTGTCTCCCAGGTGGCTTGTGGTAAACTTTAAATGACACTTTTTATGGATATCTTTAAGAAATGGCTTTCTTCTTGCCACTCTTCCATAAAGGCCAGATTTGTGCAATATACGACTGATTGTTGTCCTATGGACAGGGTCTCCCACCTCAGCTGTAGATCTCTGCAGTTCATCCAGAGTGATCATGGGCCTCTTGGCTGCATCTCTGATCAGTATTCTCCTTGTATGAGCTGAAAGTTTAGAGGGACGGCAAGGTCTTGGTAGATTTGCAGTGGTCTGATACTCCTTCCATTTCAATATTATCGCTTGCACAGTGCTCCTTGGGATGTTTAAAGCCTGGGAAATCTTTTTGTATCCAAATCCGGCTTTAAACTTCTTCACAACAGTATCTCGGACCTGCCTGGTGTGTTCCTTGTTCTTAACGGACCTCTGAGACTATCACAGTGCAGGTGCATTTATACGGAGACTTGATTACACACAGGTGGATTGTATTTATCATCATTAGTCGTTTCAACATTGGATCATTCAGAGATCCTCACTGAACTTCTGGAGAGAGTTTGCTGCACTCAAAGTAAAGGGGCTGAATAATTTTGCACGCCCAATTTTTCAGTTTTTGTTTTGTTAAAAAGTTTGAAATATCCAATAAATGTCGTACCACTTCATGATTGTGTCCCATTTGTTGTTGATTCTAAACAAAAAAATACAGTTTTATATCTTTATGTTTGAAGCCTGAAATGTGGCAAAAGGTCACAAAATTCAAGGGGGCCAAATACTTTCGCAATGCACTGTATTTGGTTAGGCCAGGGTGTGACATGGGTTGATGTTGTGTTTCGTATTGGGGGTTTTGTAGGTATTGGGATTGCGGCTGAGTAGGGGTGTAGCATAGGTTGGCTGCCTGAGGCGGTTCTCAATCAGAGTCAGGTGATTCTCGTTGTCTCTGATTGGGAACCGTATTTAGGTAGCCTGGGTTTCGCTTTGTATTTCGTGGGTGATTGTTCCTGTCTCTGTGTAGTGTTCACCAGATAGGCTGTATTAGGTTTCACGTTCCGTTTGTTGTTTTTGTATAAGTTATTTCATGTATCGCGATCTCTTCATTAAAGACATGAGTAACCACCATGCTGCATTTCGGTCCGACTCTCTTTTGACAAACGTAGAACGCCGTTACAATATGGGCTCGAACCAGCAACACATCAACAACAGCCACACTCGAACCAGCGTTACCCATCGCTCCACAAAAGCCGCGGCCCTTGCAGAGCAAGGGGAATAACTACTCCCAAGTCTCAGAGCGAGTGACATTTGAAACGCTATTAGCGCACACCCCGCTAACTAGCTAGCCATTTCACATCGGTTACACCAGCCATTAGGCTGATAGGCTTGAAATCATAAACAGCGCTGTGCTTGCGAAGAGCTGCTGGCAAAATGCACGAAAGTGCTGTTTGAATGAATGCTTACGAGCCTGCTGCTGCCTACCATCGCTGAGTCAGACTGCTCTATCAAATATCAAATCATAGACTTAATTATAACATAATAACACAAAGAAATACGAGACTTTGGTCATTAATATGGTCGAATCCGGAAACTATAATTTCAAAAACAAAATGTTTATTATTTCAGTGAAATACGGAACAGTTCTGTATTTTATCTAATGGGTGGCACCACTAAGTCTAAATATGCCTGTTACATTGTTCAACCTTCAATGTTATGTCATAATTAAGTAACATGCTGGCAAAATTAGTTCGCAATGAGCCAGGCTGCCCAAACTGTTGCATTTACCCTGACTCTGCGTGCAAAGAACGCAAGAGAAGTGACACAATTTCACCTGGTTAATATTGCCTGCTAACCTGGATTTATTTTATCTAAATATGCAGGTTTAAAAAAATATATACTTCTGTGTATTGATTTTAAGAAATGCATTTGTGTTTTCATGGTGAGTTACAGTCATGCAACGATTGTGTTTTTTTCACAAATGCGCATTTGTTAAATCATCCCGATTATATGCAACACAGGACATGCTAGATAAACCCCAGTATCTCTACTCGCACATTCATTTTCTGCACATCTATGACTCCAGTGTTTAATTGCTAAATTGTCATTATTTCGGCACTATGTTCTATTTATTGCCTTACCTCCCTTGCACACACTGTATAAAGACTATTTTTTCCCTTTTGTGTTATTGACTGTATGTTTGTTTATTCCATGTGTAACTCTGTTGTTGTATGTGTGGAATTGCTACGCTTTATCTTGGCCAGGTCGCAGTTTTAAATGAGAACTTGTTCTCAACTAGCCTACCTGGTTAAATAAAGGTGAAATAAAATACAAATTTAAAATAAAGAGAACCACTGTACTTACCACGCCACACTGACACAGAAGAACATCTGAATTCTCAAAACATAATTGATTCCTGAAAGTTGACGTGATCATTTGTGTTGTAAGGATAAGCAAAGGGGTCACTAAAGGGCTATCAGAAGAGCCGTATGAAGCGATATCAGTGACAGTTTTTCCACCTGAGAGATCACCTACTAAAGTATCACCTTTCAACCAAATTGACTTTCAATCCAATGTAGATGTCCACAGACTAAATTGGATGAATGATTTTGCAGTGTTACCGTAATTTCTGGACTATAAACCGCTACTTTATTCCCACACTTTGAACCTCGGGGTTTATACAATGACGCGGCTAATTTGTGGATTTTTCCCGCTTTCACAAGATTCATGTCGCCAAAAAACTGAGCACCGTCGCATAATGTGACGTAAATCGAGTGCGCTCAAATTTACCATCGTTCTGATTACGGTAGTAATTTTGTCACCCTCATCATGGCAAAGACACAGAGAAATGCATATGATGCAGCTTTCAAATTGAAGGCGATAAATCTGGCTGTTGCCTTAATGAGTCGATGATAAGACGTTGGAAACAGCAGCGTGAGGAACTGACTCAGTGCATAAAGACAACAAAAGCTTTCAGAGGAAAGAAAAGCAGATGGCCCAAAGTATTTGCAGCCACTCGACATCAGTGTAAATCGTGCATTTAAGGTGGCGCTCCTAGTTCAGTGGGAGGCTTGGATGACAAGTGGGGACAAATCCTTCACTAAAACGGGCCGCAGGCGAAGAGCATCTTATGGTCAAGTCTGCCAGTGGGTCCTGACAGCGTGGAGCATTGTCAAAAAATCCACTATCATTAACAGGTTTCGAAAGGCTGGACTGCTGCGTGTTGAAGGGGCAGCATGAGCTCAGAGGGGTATTTGCCTCCGGATGAAAGTGACGAGAGCGACAATGAAAACGATCCAACATCGGGTGAAGCAATTCTGAGGCTATTCAACTCCGACACCGAAGGAGATGACTTCAGTGGTTTCAGTGCACAGGAGGAGGAAGATAGTGACCAATGACTTTCTTGGTAGACTACTGTTTTAATTTTTGTTACAAGCCGTGTTTCGTTAAAGCCTATTTATTTTTGTTACAAGCCATGTTTCGTTTAAAGGCTGTGTAAAGTTCATTTGTTTCAATGTACCGGTAGGCACCTGCGGCTTATAGACATGTGCGGCTTATTTATGTACAAAATACATATTTTTTAATAATTCAGTGGGTGCGGTTTATATTCAGGTGCGCTTAATAGTCCAGCAATTACGGTAAATGAAATGTAAAATATCACATTGATTTCCAGTGACTGGATAATGGGGAAAACAAGTGCTGCACAATGACATCATCATCTTTATCCATGTCTGATTGATGACGTCATCATCTTTATCCATGTCTGATTGATGACGTCATCATCTTTATCCATGTCTGATTGATGACGTCATCATCTTTATCCATGTCTGATTGATGACGTCATCATCCTCATCCATGTCTGATTGATTGACATTGTGGTGTTGGCTGTGTGAACTGTTTCTTTGGGACCCAAATGACAGATTTGACACGCTTCTGCAGAGGGTGAATCATACCCACAGGCAGGCAGGGAGACAGGCAGGCAGGGAGACAGGCAGGCAGGCAGGCAGGGAGACAGGCAGGCAGGGAGACAGGCAGGCAGGGGGACAAAGAGACAGGCAATGGGTGCAATGTAAATCATGAAATACAAACCTGAACTATGAGGACCAAGAACTTAGGTAATTGTAATCTTATATAAATAACTTAGCAAGAGTCATACACTGCCCTCACAAGGTAGACTGCTCTCATCTGTTCACAGTTACAGCAGTGAGACAGTGTGTGTGTGCATGTGCATACAGTAGTTTGTCAAACAAAGCAGGTAGACAGGGAAATAGATTCACTGTCAGTCATGAAATACTGACCTAAGCTTATAGAGGATAAATGGTGTTCTTCCATAACTCACACTGATAAAGATGTTCCTTTTATCTGCTGGAATATGCTTTCAGGTCCTGTCAAATACCAGGTATACTGCTCTGCCATCACAGGGTATCTGCTTACAGCTTCTCCAATAAGATATGTGTGTGTGTGCAGGCAGTGGAACATCGCTAAGGCTGTTGTGGTTGAATGTACCCTTCACTCACCATGACAGAGGAATTGCGTCTGGATCCGAGGGGTGTGGTGGGCAGAGAGTTGAGGGAGGAGCTGGCGTTGAACTCCTCGGAGCTGAGGTTGTCTACAGAGCCATCACTGAGCCCACTGCTGATGGAGCTGCTCTCTTCCCAGCTGAAAAGAGAAGGGGTCAAAGGTTATAATAAAGCATGATACTGTTTAGAAGGGAATATATAGTTACTGTGTATTAACAGTTATAAAGCTATCTAACAGTAAAG
This sequence comes from Oncorhynchus gorbuscha, assembly GCF_021184085.1. Classification (NCBI taxonomy): domain Eukaryota; kingdom Metazoa; phylum Chordata; class Actinopteri; order Salmoniformes; family Salmonidae; genus Oncorhynchus; species Oncorhynchus gorbuscha. The sequence goes on along the minus strand of NC_060190.1, from coordinate 69,157,316 downwards.
GAAAGGGGGATACCTAGCCAGTCTTCCACATTTAACCCAATACCTCGTAGTTAAAGAGGAGGTTATTAAAGGATAAGACAAAGGTAGGTCTAAATTGGCAACAGCTTTGACTGTCCATCTGTCCTCCTGAAGGGATACCATGGTAACGGCCAGCTACAAGCTGTTCGATCAGAGAGGGATGCCTAGGTTACACCACACAGCTGCTTTGATTCTAACACAACTAGGAACTCTTCATCCTCTCAGTGTCAAACTACAGCTCCATGAGTGGCACTTTGACTGAAGTTTCCTCAGCACGGGACGTTTATGTTAAATCAAGTTGACTGGGCGAGGCCAAGGGAGGCAGTGGGTTGACAAGTAGCTCAGGGATGGCGCGCTCCAAGGAGCGATAGAACAGGGGAGTTAGAGAAGAAGTGGAAATCCCAGTGACAGCTGCCTGTGGGTCTGGGCTGTCATCCCGCCACCCGCCTGCCTGACCTGGCCTGGCCTGTCCTGGGACAGATGATGCTGGAGAGGCCCATACGTGAGAGGAGGGAGGGAGGGAGGGAGGTGGACACAGATGAGCAGTTACAGTGTGGTACTGTAACCCAAAAATCTGTTGCTCGCTCACAAGACAGCAACTAATACTTGGACCAAATGGATCCCTGAATAAATCTGAATATGAGTGAATTTGAATTTCACATTCTGAAAATACAGGTCATTGAATTTCACACTGAAAATACAGGTCATTGAATGTAACTGAATGTGAGAAGGGGTGGAGGATGTAGTCGAAACGATTATTGTCATGTAAGGCTCAGAACAGGACAAAACAGACTTTTTAAATGGAGACCCGGGTTCTAAAGCGAGCTTTGTATGCCTTTATTGTTTCAATAGAAACATCTCAAGAGTGCTGTAATGTTAAGTACCTCTTAGATGTATGTAACTGTTATGTTCTCTCACAAATGTGTCAGATAGCAAAAGGTAGATACTGTAATAAGACCCTTAGAAACCTGAGTCATTCCTGACTTCTGTTCTCTGTCTGTGCTTTCCTGCCCCGGCTGAGTTGAAATGGCTCTTTGTGGGTTCCTACTCTGCAATTAGCAGGGTGATGGAACATGGAATTGCATATGTAGAATACACTGGTAGAAAAAAACGGCCTGTAGAAAGTCTGAAGCAGAGGAGGCAATTGGACTTAATCACATGTCTACGGAGAAATTAGTCCTCCCAAAAAAGGGCATTGGGTAAAACTTAGAATCTACCAGTCACTGGAACACTTCAGTATATAATTTTGCACACTGAAGGGAACTACTACCATAAATGTACAGTACAAAAAGCATATGTTGGTGTCGGTCACAAAATTGTATAAAGTCCCTTAAATTAATCTTGCATTTCTCAGAAGCACCAATCACCTTAAGTGGATACATGAATCTAAAAAGAAGTTTATAAACTAGGGGTTTTATTTCCTTCCCATCCTTCATCAGGTAGACATATAGAACAGACACACAGAACTGTTGGCCAACACAGAGACAGGGTGTTGAGTGATGTTTTAATTGGCGGTTGTGTAGCTAAGAGTTCTAAGCCTGATCTGCGTTGCTGCACTGCAGTGCTCTCCATAGGTGGTTGTCATACACAACCATCTCATTAAAGATAGCCCACAGAAATGAGTGGCAATTATGAGTTAATATCCTTTCCAAACCTCTAAATATCCTTTTAATATCCTTTCAAAAATAGTAGGAATATTGCATCCGTCTGATCTGTTAGCTTTATGTCTAGCTGGCTTGCAGAAAATAGATATTGAAGATGGCAAGATTGGGTGTTTATATATTGAATGTTATGCAGAGTTTTGTGATGTGCAATGGTTGAAATGTACTTCTTGGTCTATAAACTTTGTACAGAGGACTGAGGTGAGCCGCATTTGTCACCACTCTAAGCAGCAATGCTATAAACAGCCGTCTTGGAACAACCACAGACCAGCAAGGATTCATCACGGGACCAGGCTGAACAGCATGGATCTCAGCTCACAGTAATACTACAACTTGGCCTAAATGTGTGATGAGTTGATGTCCAAGGAAAGGTTCCATCTTCTACATTGTGATTTGAAAATATTATCCTCATACACACTGGTTAAACCAGCATGTTTGTTACTTGATAAAGATCACAGTTTGAGGGAGAGCCTGTTCTTTAAGGCAAGTCATTCAGTGTTCTGGCATTATTGAACTGATTAAAAGAGATCCACAGGTACTCACCCCAGACTTTTATATTTGAAAAGTCACACCTTATGCAGTAGTTTATGGCCAGTGGTTTGTTACAAAGGAATGACCCTGGCGTGTCCAGTATCTCCCCAAGGGGGTGGCAAATCCAGGAGAGACTGGGAGGGTCTGCAACACTGTATAGCCTGTAGTCTGTTGATATTGCAACATGTGTCTACTTTGGAGGTTACGTTACAGAGTTAAAACTCAGACAAGGATGGGTGGGAGGGAACATAACCACTTGCTGTACATACTTCATACATTGGGGTGGAAATGAGCTTTTTGTTGTCCGTGGCACTGCTCCAAGCTTACCGGCTGATTCATGCGTTAGTGCTAGTATTTGAATTCTGTTGTTGAGAAAATGTTTTGGTTTGAAAGATTGAGGGAGGGGTCGTGTGGTGGGTGAAGGAGGGAGGGAGGGGGGGGGGGGGACAATATGATCTACATTCTCCCCTCCTCCCTAGCGGGGCACAAACTGGGACCAGCTGTGTGCAACAAGAGGACTCTTCTTGGTTACCAAAAGCTTGTCATTGTGTAATGCACTGGATGTTCATGACTAGACTACTAGATGATCTGACTGCTAAAACACAACTTTCTGCATAATGTAGGGATACTAAATCTAACAATGATTTCACTTGATTCAATCAATCATAATAAATTGAAAACATCAACAATCATGCAGAAAAATGTGTGACATTTTGCGCTATAATGATTTATGTCAACCATATTCATATAGCTGTGACTACATAAACAAAACACTAGCATTCTCATACAGAGAAAGATCAACACTACCATAAGACTTTGATGTCATTCCTGCAAAGCTAATAAGTTGTCCATTTGGATAAGCACCCAGGCATCACACCTAATAAAACAACATAGGACTTCCTCCACACACATACAGTGGGGCAAAAAAAGTATTTAGTCAGTCACCAATTGTGCAAGTTCTCCCAGTTAAAAAGATGAGAGAGGCCTGTACTTTTCATCATAGGTTCACTTCAACTATGACAGACAAAATGAGAAAAAAAATCCAGAAAATCACATTGTAGGATTTTTAATTAATTTATTTGCAAATTATGGTGGAAAATAAGTATTTGGTCAATAACAAAAGTTGATCTCAATACTTTGTTATATACCCTTAGTTGGCAATGACAGAGGTCAAACGTTTTCTGTAAGTCTTCACAAGGTTTTCACACACTGTTGCTGGTATTTTGGCCCATTCCTCCATGCAGATCTCCTCTAGAGCAGTGATGTTTTGGGGCTGTTGATGGGCAACACGGACTTTCAACTCCCTCCAAAGATTTTCTATGGGGTTGAGATCTGGAGACTGACTAGGCCACTCCAGGACCTTAAAATGCTTCTTACGAAGCCACTCCTGCATTGCCTGGGCGGTGTGTTTGGGATCATTGTCATGCTGAAAGACCCAGCCACGTTTCTTCTTCAATGCCCTTGCTGATGGAAGGAGGTTTTCACTCAAAATCTCACGATACATGGCCCCATTCATTCTTTCCTTTATACGGATCAGTCGTCCTGGTCCCTTTGCAGAAAAACAGCCCCAAAGCATGATGTTTCCACCCCCATGCTTCACAGTAGGTATGGTGTTCTTTGGATGCAACTCAGCACTCTTTGTCCTCCAAACACGACGAGTTGAGTTTTTACCAAAAAGTTATATTTTGGTTTCATCTGACCATATGACATTCTCCCAATCTTCTTCTGGATCATCCAAGTGCTCTCTAGCAAACTTCAGAATGGCCTGGACATGTACTGGCTTAAGCAGGGGGACACGTCTGGCACTGCAGGATTTGAGTCCCTGGCGGCGTAGTGTGTTACTGATGGTAGGCTTTGTTACTTTGGTCCCAGCTCTCTGCAGGTCATTCACTAGTTCCCCCCATGTGATTCTGGGATTTTTGCTCACCGTTCTTATGATCATTTTTACCCCATGGGGTGGGTTCTTGCGTGGAGCCCCAGATCGAGGGAGATTATCAGTGGTCTTGTATGTCATCCATTCCCTAATATTTGCTCCCACAGTTGATTTCTTCAAACCAAGCTGCTTACCTATTGCAGATTCAGTCTTCCCAGCCTGGTGCAGGTCTACAATTTTGTTTCTGGTGTCTTTTGACAGCTCTTTGGTCTTGGCCATAGTAGAGTTTGGAGTGTGACTGTTTGAGGTTGTAGACAGGTGTCTTTTATACTGATAACAAGTTCAAACAGGTGCAATTAATACAGGTAACGAGTGGAGGACAGAGGAGCCTCTTAAAGAAGACGTTACAGGTCTGTGCTTGTTTGTAGGTGACAAAATACTTATTTTCCACCATAATTTGCAAATAAATTCATTAAACATCCTACAATGTGATTTTCTGGATTTTTTTCCCTCATTTTGTCTGTCATAGTTGAAGTGTACCTATGATGAAAATTACAGGCCTCTCTCATCTTTTTAAGTGGGTGGCTGACTAAATAATTTTTTGCCCCACTGTAGACAGGGATACATTGAACAGGTTTAAAGCCACTGTCGCTGCACCACACTATTGGAGAGTCCCACTATTGATGTGTGTGGTAACATGTGGATCCAATAGATATCACGAGATAGTTAAAGGTGCGTAAACCATTAATGGTCAAGTCCTTGAAACAACCAGACCTGTGTCATATAATCCCAAATACTTTAGCTGCACTTGATTTAGATTGTCCAATATATAGAAACAATAGGAAAGCTCCAAAAGTGCAAACTCCAAGCTAAATCAAGTGCACCTCCAATACAGGACCTTATGAAAGTATTCACACTCCTTGCTTTTCCAGATTTTGTTGTGTTATTTTAATCATTTTAAATTGATAATATTTTGATTTTTTGTCAGTGGCCTACACACAATACCTCATAATGTCAAAGTGGAAATTTGTTTATGAATTAATAATACAATTTATAAAAAACAATTCAATAAGTCAATAAGTATTCAACCCCTTTGTTATGCCAAGACTAAATTAGTTCAGAAAAAAGGTGCTTAACAAGTCACGTAATAAGTTGCATCTACTCATTCTGTGTGGAATTATTTTTTAATGAATACCTCATCTCTGTACCCCACACATACAACTATCTAAAAGGTCCCTCAGACGAGCAGTGAATTTCAAACAAAGATGTAACCACAACATTTTCCAATGCCTTGCAAAGGACACCTACTGGTAGATGGGTAAAGCAGACATTGAATATCTTAAAGCATGGTGAAGTTATTCATTACACTTAGGATGGTGTATCAATACACTTATTCACAACAAAGATACAGGCCTCCTTCTTAACTCAGTTGCCAGAGAGGAAGGAAACCACTCAGGGATTTCACCATGAAGCCAATGGTGACTTTAAACAGTTACAGAGTATAATGGCTGTGATCGGGAGAAAACTGAGGACGGAGCAACAACATTGTAGTTACTCCACAATACTATCCTAATTGACAGAGTGAAAAGAAGGAAGCCTGTACAGAATAGAAATATTCCAAAACTTGCTTCCTGTTTGCAATAAAACACAAAAGTAATACCTCAAATAATGTGGCAAAGCAATTCACTTTTTGTCCTGAATAAAAAGGACTGGGGAGTTTTTCAGGATAAAAAATACATATAATGGAGCTAAGCACCTAAAACCTGGATTAGTCTGCTTCCACCAGACACTGGGAGACAAATGCACCTTTCAGTAAGGCCAAATACACCTAAAACATGAGGCCAAATCTTCACTGGAGTTGCTTACCATGAAGACAGTAAATGTTCCTGAGAGGCAGAGTTACAGTTTGGACTTAAATCTGCTTGAAAATCTATGGCAAGATCTGAAAATTGTTGTCTAGCAATGGTCAACAACCAATTTGACAGATCTTGAAGCATTTCTAAAAGAACAGTGTGCAAATATTGTACAATCCAGGTGTGCAAAGCTCTTAGAGACTTACCCAGAAAGAGTCACTGTTGTAATCACTGCCAAAGGTGATTCTAAAATGTATTGACTCAGGGGGTTGAATACTTCTCTAATCAAATTACATCAGTGCTTCATTTATTTTTGACAAATGTTAGATTTTTTTCTTCCACTTTGACAGAGTATTAGAGTATTTTGTGAAGATCGTTGACAAAAATGACAATTGAATCCATTTGAATCCAATCCATATTTCCACTTTGTAACACAACAAAATGTGCAAAAAATAAAGGGGTGTGAACACATTCTGAATGCACTGTATGTATTTGGCCTGAAAGAAGGACTGAAAGAAGAACAGCAGACAGTACAGCAGACAGTACAGCAGACAGTACAGCAGACAGTACAGCAGACAGTACAGCAGACAGTACAGCAGACAGTACAGCAGACAGATACAGCAGACAGTACAGCAGACAGTACAGCAGACAGTACAGCAGACAGTACAGCAGACAGTACAGCAGACAGTACAGCAGACAGAACAGCAGACAGTACAGCAGACAGTACAGCAGACAGTACAGCAGACAGTACAGCAGACAGTACAGCAGACAGTACAGCAGACAGTACAGCCAGGCAAAACACAGTTCATAACTCCTGGGAGCGCATACCTGTGGCTGAACGCTCAATGAATCTTCCATTACCCAGATACTGTAGCTGTGGTACTGTTGCCACAATTCCACCATGGAGGGTGTTCTTTTAACCAATACCATAATTGCTTGTGAAAAACAAGTGCCAACTCTCCATCTAACAAGACCTCAGTGCTTACTTGCCAAAGTATAGAGCTTTGCTTAATAAGAAGAATGTTGACTGTCTGCCTCTGAGTCACTTGCTCTAAATCCATTTCAACAATTGACCCAGCAGGTAGCCTATATACAGATATATCCTTTTTTTTGAAAATGTCAGTATTTATATAGCCTATAAGGTAGTATTTTTTATCAAAACTCTATGACATTAGCAGGTAAAAAAAAATATCAAAATTCGAAATGTCCCATGGGAAAGCTGCCGTGGATAGATAAAATAAACTGATGAGTGTTTTCTTTCTTTTAAACTGCAACTATGCATTTCAGTTGATTGATTCAATAACATAACAAAATTCACATAATTTTCAATTAGAAAAAAAAACATTTTCAAAGTCTCTTTTCAATGCTTTTGTTTGTTTTTCAACAGTTGCCAGCCTAATTCCCATCATTTCGTCAGGTTAGCAAGCTACAATGGATACTAATTCCCATCATTTCGTCAGGTTAGCAAGCTACAATGGATACATTCTAAAAAGTTCATTGGTCAACTCTTGAGTCATACACACACCTTTCAAATTCCATGCATTCACAGTATTGAGAATAATTTACAGAGCTACAGTACATCGTCTGATGGTGTTACACGTTGTTCTGTATTGTTATAATCATAATCGCTTAGTGCCTACCTTGGACCCGAAGTAAAATGTATTGTCCTTTTCGCACCGGGCGCAGTCCGCTGCCGCATTGGCGGCACTTTCCCAATTAGCACACGTCCGCTCATTTTCCCGCAATTCTGACATAAAAAAGCATTTAGAAGAAAAATAATCACGTAACGTCATGAAGCCTCAAGGAAGGCTCAACGCTCCATTCAAATCGGTATTGCAGCAACCTCCTATTCCCTATACAGTAAGGACTGCGAACCAGTTGGGAAACACCCCCAAGTAAGAGGCTAAAAAGTGACCCCCCCTACTCTCCCTCTCCTGATGGCTAACAGCTGTTCCCAAAACTGCCACATGTAAACACACATCATATCATCAACACCAACATTATAGCTACTTGAATAAACTAATCGTTCAATAACCCTTGAATATTGCCCTCTAGGGTTAACATGGATATGACATGGCACATATATACATCAAATGTACAGATAATATTTTAATAATTAAGAATTGTACAGAATGAATCTGGAAGTTAGGGGGGTGCCTTGACTTGCTGTAGGCCATATATGTCAACATTACATACGCTTAAAATATTCAGAGGATATAAATCTAATCAATATAACCGACTATAAGCTCTTTATATACTCTCTCCGGGCTAAGTTTAGTTCTCTCTGCTCCCCCTCCTGCTAAGCTGGAACACTGGAGCGGTAAGGGACACCGCCTCACTGTCTGTCTGTCTGTCTGTCTCTGTCTTCCAGGAAGACAGCTTGACTGAGTATCCTCCCTACTTGACCTTCAGTCAGAGGACCACCAGGGAGGAGAGATGAGAATATATATATAATATAATATATAATATATATATAATATAATATAATATATATATATATATATGTGTGTTTTTTAAAACATTTATTGAACCTTTCTTTAATAGGCATGAGAACACAGAGAAGCAGCTAATGTTCACTTAGACCACTACATTAATAGGCTACAATAAATACACCCATTGTGTTACTGGAGCTAAATCCTTACTGCTCCACAGCCTACTCCAAGGCTCTACTGTGTTCCTGGAGAGCTAAATCCTTACTGCTCCACAGCCTATTCCAAGGCTCTACTGTGTTCCTGGAGAGCTAAATCCTTACTGCTCCACAGCCTATTCCAAGGCTCTACTGTGTTCCTGGAGAGCTAAATCCTTACTGCTCCAACGCTCTACTGTGTTCCTGGAGAGCTAAATCCTTACTGCTCCACAGCCTATTCCAAGGCTCTACTGTGTTCCTGGAGAGCTAAATAAATCCTTACTGCTCCACAGCCTATTCCAAGGCTCTACTGTGTTCCTGGAGAGCTAAATCCTTACTACTCCACAGCCTATTCCAAGGCTCTACTGTGTTCCTGTAGTGCTAAATCCTGACTGCTCCACAGCCTATTCCAAGGCTCTACTGTGTTCCTGGAGAGCTAAATCCTTACTGCTCCACAGCCTACTCCAAGGCTCTACTGTGTTCCTGGAGAGCTAAATCCTTACTGCTCCACAGCCTATTCCAAGGCTCTACTGTGTTCCTGGAGAGCTAAATCCTTACTGCTCCACAGCCTATTCCAAGGCTCTACTGTGTTCCTGGAGAGCTAAATCCTTACTGCTCCACAGCCTATTCCAAGGCTCTACTGTGTTCCTGGAGCTAAATCCTTACTGCTCCACAGCCTATTCCAAGGCTCTACTGTGTTCCTGGAGAGCTAAATCCTTACTGCTCCACAGTCTATTCCACGGCTCTACTGTGTTCCTGGAGCTAAATCCTTACTGCCCCACAGCCTATTCCAAGGCTCTACTGTGTTCCTGGAGAGCTAAATCCTTACTGCTCCACAGCCTATTCCAAGGCTCTACTGTGTTCCTGGAGCTAAATCCTTACTGCTCCACAGCCTATTCCAAGGCTCTACTGTGTTCCTGGAGCTAAATCCTTACTGCTCCACAGCCTATTCCAAGGCTCTACTGTGTTCCTGGAGAGCTAAATCCTTACTGCTCCACAGCCTATTCCAAGGCTCTACTGTGTTCCTGGAGCTAAATCCTTACTGCTCCACAGCCTATTCCAAGGCTCTACTGTGTTCCTGGAGCTAAATCCGTACTGCTCCACAGCCTATTCCAAGGCTCTACTGTGTTCCTGGAGCTAAATCCTTACTGCTCCACAGCCTATTCCAAGGCTCTACTGTGTTTCATGGAGAGCTAATATCCCGGGTCCGGTTCCTGATAGCATTGGAACATGGAGTTATGAGTGTTTTGAGGATGGATCATTCATACAACGGCCAAAGATGGGACATGTGTTTCTCAAAACACGCAGAAAGAACATTCTGTAACACTTAATTTTAAAGTGTACCATCTGGGTTAACTTAGTTCAGCTGGTAAAAATAAGGTACAGAAATGAAGTGAAACTTCCAGAAGCTTTAAAGGCCAGGTTGAAAGGGTGGGTAATGTATTGTTTGAGTACACCTTAATAACAAGTAAGTACCCCTCAAGGTACACTTCATTGTAACTAGCTACATCCTGTGTAACACCTAGTAATTACACTGTACTTAGGCAAACATGACATGCACTATGCTTTGAAACAGTGTGTTTATTCTGATGACCAAGTTAACCCCGATCGTACACTTTATTTTGGTGGCAAATGCTAGCAATAACATTGAGTGGAGATATATTTTCAATGATGTACATTCATAGGTCAGTAATGACAGCCGATTGAACAAAATCTATCGGACACCGAGCTTGACCACCAGGGGCCGCAACCTTTGTGACAGTTGTTACTGAATCGGATGCATCTGAGAAGAAACAAAACAGTAAGTTGGTGAATGTAGTGGAAACCTGCCCATTCGTAACAAGCCTGGTAACACTTTTGTAATTACAGACCTGAATTACTACCGGCTACATGCTGTTATTACAGTGTAACTATTGGTTTTTACAGTTAACTACAATACTTGTTTCAGTGTAATTACACATGTAATATAATAATAAGGACCTCTTCAAATGAAGTGTTACCAAATGTTTGCTAAATGCGTCGTGTCAATCGTGATAGGATCGAAATAAATTTGCATGGCTGTTCTTGGATCAGCTTTCACCATTCATATCTTACCGTAACATGATAATTATTCCTCAATACTGACGACGTATCAGCTCCTAGAGATATATTATCATCTATATGTCTGCAAATAACCAGGCGGCTTATTTGAATGCTTAGCCTACCCTATAATAATGCAGAAAATCAGATTTGGCACATCATTGAACACACTACCCATCATGAAATATATTGAGGCAACAATTACAGACAGTAGCCTACAATTAGCAAAATAGAACTCGATTGAATGAACATGAAAGTGCTTTCAATATGATTGAAATGTATAGGACTATGTAGCCTACTGTGTTTACCTTTTTATGCAATCATCTCACTATTCATTTAAAGGATCATTTTATCCTCTGCTTGAAACTATTTTCATTTGAGTCATTTAGCAGATGATTTCATCCAGAGCAATTTACAGTAGTGAGTGCATACATTTTCACCCTTTTTTCCTCCCATACTGATCCCCATGGGAATGGAACCCACAACCCTAGCATTGCAAGTGCCATGCTCTATCAACTGAGCCACGGTGGGCTATTGCGAAGACATTCGCTACTTTAAAAGTGTAGTAAACTACATTCTGAAATGATCGTTGGTCATAGAGAAACAGATAAACAGCTTGATTCTATGTTTAGCGGAGATCTTCTGTGTATAAATGGATGTGGATGGGCAAACAATTATCTAGTGATGCACTTAGCTGTTCTACAAGTGGTCTGAGCCCCTTGATAAATAACAAGCGTTTTCAAGTGAAACAGCTTGGATATTTAAAGATGATCCTAAGAAGGTTTTTATGATAAACTTAAAATGCTTTTGGGAAACCGGGCACTCGAATCCTAATCTACTGCACCTGATTCTAATAATTAACTGGTTGATAAACTGAATCAGGTTAGTTGCAACTGGGGTTGGACAGAGTAACTTTACAGGAGGGTCGCTCCCCAGGAACAGGGTTGGAGAGTAAACCTACACGAGGGTAGCTCTCCAGGAACAGGGTTGGATAGTAAACCTACACGAGGGTAGCTCTCCAGGAACAGGGTTGGAGAGTAAACCTACACGAGGGTAGCTCTCCAGGAACAGGATTGGAGAGTAAACCTACACGAGGGTAGCTCTCCAGGAACAGGGTTGGATAGTAAACCTACACGAGGGTAGCTCTCCAGGAACAGGGTTGGAGAGTAAACCTACACGAGGGTAGCTCTCCAGGAACAGGGTTGGATAGTAAACCTACACGAGGGTAGCTCTCCAGGAACAGGGATGGAGAGTAAACCTACACAAGGGTAGCTCTCCAGGAACAGGGTTGGATAGTAAACCTACACAAGGGTAGCTCTCTAGAAACAGGGTTGGAGAGTAAAACTACATGAGGGTAGCTCTCTAGAAACAGGGTTGGATAGTAAACCTACACGAGGGTAGCTCTCCAGAAACAAGGTTGGAGAGTAAAACTACACGAGGGTAGCTCTCTAGAAACAGGGTTGGATAGTAAACCTACATGAGGGTAGCTCTCTAGAAACAGGGTTGGAGAGTAAAACTACACGAGGGTAGCTCTCTAGAAACAGGGTTGGAGAGTAAAACTACACGAGGGTAGCTCTCTAGAAACAGGGTTGGATAGTAAACCTACACGAGGGTAGCTCTCTAGAAACAGGGTTGGATAGTAAAACTACACGAGGGTAGCTCTCTAGAAACAGGGTTGGAGAGTAAAACTACACGAGGGTAGCTCTCTAGAAACAGGGTTGGATAGTAAACCTACATGAGGGTAGCTCTCTAGAAACAGGGTTGGAGAGTAAAACTACACGAGGGTAGCTCTCTAGAAACAGGATTGGATAGTAAAACTACACGAGGGTAGCTCTCTAGAAACAGGGTTGGAGAGTAAACCTACACGAGGGTAGCTCTCTAGAAACAGGGTTGGAGAGTAAAACTACACGAGGGTAGCTCTCTAGAAACAGGATTGGATAGTAAAACTACACGAGGGTAGCTCTCTAGAAACAGGGTTGGAGAGTAAAACGACACGAGGGTAGCTCTCTAGAAACAGGGTTGGAGGGCCCTGGCCTATTCTTTTTAACCTATTTTAAAACATTATTCACTTTCTGAGACCAGGGTGGAAAGTCCAGGCATGGGCTGGTTGGACTAGCATTCACTAACTCTGTGTACTGAATGACTCACAAGGCTAAGTCAACCACAACATAATCTAACCTCCAGCAGGGCATGAGGAACCTCGGAAAATGTTATCCTGGTCCCTCCCCTCATTAATAACAGAGCATTCTCAACGTGATGTCATCAGGTCAGAGGAGCGACGGGCCAACAACTTTGGGAGGTGCACTGTGCGGGCCAAGAAGTTTCCTCCCCAACAAAAGGGCTTACAAAGAAAAACTTCAAAAATGACTAATTTGACACAGAAAGAAGTTGGAGCACTGAACAAAAAAGCCAGAGATTCATTTATTATTTGTTCAGGCTTTAATCTAGGCATGGGCAACTGGCGGACTGCGGGTCGGGATCAATTTACCCCTCCTACCCATTTTTTAAAATACAAAAATATGAATATAGTCTCGGGGATCATCATCATCACATTAACCACGCTAGCTAGATATTTTTGCATGCAACCTATTTCCTCATGTTTTTTTTTTCATTGTGACAACCTTCGAGATTTTACACATAGAAGGAGCAAGAGTGTGTAAATAAATGTCATGGGTACACAGTGGGTACACAAGATATCTGCCATGGTAGTTCCTGAGTTGGGACAGACTAAACAGTCAGTGATCTGTTATCAGCTAGCACCAGCCACACAACAGATCTGGTATCAGCTAGCACCAGCCACAAAACAGATCTGTTATCAGCTATCACCAGCCACACAAAAGATCTGTTATCAGCTAGCACCAGCAACACAACAGATCTGTTATCAGCTAGCACCAGCAACACAACAGATCTGTTATCAGCTAGCACCAGCAACACACCAGATCTGTTATCAGCTAGCACCAGCAACACAACAGATCTGTTATCAGCTAGCACCAGCAACACAACAGATCTGTTATCAGCTATCACCAGCAACACAACAGATCTGTTATCAGCTATCACCAGCAACACAACAGATCTGTTATCAGCTATCGCCAGCAACACAACAGATCTGTTATCAGCTATCACCAGCCACACAACAGATCTGTTATCAGCTATCACCAGCCACACAACAGATCTGTTATCAGCTATCACCAGCCACACAACAGATCTGTTATCAGCTATCACCAGCCACACAACAGATCTGTTATCAGCTAGCACCAGCCACACAACAGATATGTTATCAGCTAGCACCAGCAACACAACAGATCTGTTATCAGCTAGCACCAGCCACACAACAGATCTGTTATCAGCTAGCACCAGCCACACAACAGATCTGTTATCAGCTAGCACCAGCAACACAACAGATCTGTTATCAGCTAGCACCAGCAACACAACAGATCTGTTATCAGCTAGCACCAGCCACACAACAGATCTGTTATCAGCTAGCACCAGCCACACAACAGATCTGTTATCAGCTAGCATCAGCCACACAACTGGCAATGGGAAGATTTCTGTCCAAAGAGAAAACAAAAGATATGTCCCAAACAGATTAACTGTGGTGATGATAGTAAAATAGAAAACTGTTGTCTCCCTGGATCTCTTGATACTCATACCCTGATCTTTAAGTACAAATTATCTAATCAAAAAAATCTGTTTCCCTGTTGCTGTTTTTGTTTATTCAGTCAGCGACCATCATCCCTTCCTCATCCATAACGACTGTAACTTAATCAAATTGAATTTCTATTGTAATAAAGATAATAACTGTATTTGTGAAGAGCTTTTCAAACATTATGCTCATACGGAAAGCCCTTCCCAGGAGACGTATTTCCTGCTTCCTTTGAAAGGTGCTGCAGTATAACAGGCATGAATACAAGTACTATGCATGCTTTATGTCTCCTGTTTATCTGAGCATTTCAGAGTGCTGTTAAACAAACTGTCAACTATCCTCTACGTAACCTTTACTAAGGTGTACGTGTGACTACTAATATTGTCATTACCTCTTGACCAAATGGCTGAAATGTGTGTCTGAAATAACCTCTCCAAAATGTTTGCTTAGGTCATAACTCACCATTCAATAACATAGCGGTATTGACTGGGATATGTACAAGCTGTTTGAGCCCTGAATATCACTGTCAGTGAGAACGAACCTGTAGGCAACGGCCGTAACACACAACATGTGCTGTTCTCTCTTTGCTTTGGTTAACTGCTGTTCTCTGTAGGTTGCATGAGAGCAGACAGGAAGCTGCATTCATATCCTGACCTTCATATGGCTGTGGCCTTTATCTATCTCTGTCTGTCAGCTCTTCCTGCTGGACCAGATCAAAAGGTAGAGAGCAAAGCTGTCTGTTCTACTTAACATTTTTGCAAATCCAAGTTTGATGTTTAGTTGAAATTAGTAGGTATACCCCCTGCCTTTAATCGTCTAAAAAGAGAGACTTTAATGTTGTTCTAAATGAAACGGTTTGAGGGATGGTGAGTGGGTGAGAGGGAGAGACATAAAGGGGTACAAGAGATAGAGCACTGTACTTCCTTCCCTCAGAATGATTCTTAAATATTAATCTAGAATTGGCATTGGCTGAGATAGTGCATTAAAGCACAGCTAAAATATTGATAGGTGGCAGCTGAGCCTCTTCATCTACACCGTACAGTACTATGGAATAAAAGCTTTCATCTTCAGCCCAGTCCAGAGTAAAAACCAGGTATCCAGACACTGTTGTAGAACGCTATAGAAAGCTATATTCCCTGCTCTTTGACCACACTTTTGATTTGATTACCATGTGGAGTACCATTCAGGCATCCAGGAAGCGACTGCTACATAAAAAGACTTGACTCAACAACCTGGATAAAGATCATTAGAGCTCAAACCATTTTCCTAAATAATAGAATTGTTGACATCTCTATTCCATAATGACTCCAAAGCCTAATGGTGCAACGACACAATCATTCCAGCAGACGGCACAATGAGTCCAGAGTGAGGGGGATTGATATGGCATGGGCAATGCCACGGATTGGCACAATGAGTCCAGAGTGAGGGGGATTGATATGGCATGGGCAATGCCACAGATTGGCACAATGAGTCCAGAGTGAGGGGGATTGATATGGCATGGGCAATGCCACGGATTGGCACAATGGCTTGGGTCTCATTGCTGTATTTGTCTGCAGATGGTGTCTAGCCAGTACAGTCTTTCTATATTGTATTCTATTTGTGCACAATTTGTCCATGCACTTTCATTACTCA
Organism: Oncorhynchus gorbuscha; assembly: GCF_021184085.1. Lineage (NCBI taxonomy): Eukaryota > Metazoa > Chordata > Actinopteri > Salmoniformes > Salmonidae > Oncorhynchus > Oncorhynchus gorbuscha. Next base: position 69,141,400 of record NC_060190.1, on the reverse strand, counting down.
GTTTATATTCAAGAACTTCATCATGAGGAGTGGAATAATTGAATGCATTAGAAAAGGCATAAACGTGTCTAAGAGGCGCTCGGAGGATCAAAGTCAGTGTCCAGCGGCTCAGCCTGCAGTTCAGTTAGTGTATTATGTCCATTTATCCTCTTATTCAATCAATAGATGAATGAGAAAGACAGTGATGCACTGCACCAGTAGATCACTGATCTTACATTAACCCTGGCATAGCTAACAGGATTGTTTTGGCATCGGCAAGTCAAGGCAAGGCAAGGAGGTACAGCTCAGCAAAGCAGGTCCATTAACAGTAGCAGTAAAACAGTAATGGTTCTGAAATGCATCAGTGAGTCCATCTGAAACTGGAACCCTGTAGCTATATCCCTGTGGAAATGTCCTCTGTCCAACCACTGGGCTGGAAAACAAGAGCAACAAAGCAGTCTCCATGAGTCAGACTAGACCTCAGACAGTACAGGAGAGTTCCCTTACCTAACATCCACATCACAGGGACACACGGCTTGTAAATATTGGGTTTTTATGTTTTTGGTACATTGTATTTGTAAATGTTGTATGATTGGTGTACATGCAGGTCTTCCTTGCAACAGAGGTATTGGTCTCAATGGGATTTCCTTGATAATTAAAAAAAAAATACGTAAAATAAATAAACCTAGCCCTGATATGCTAATGAAGGCTGTCTGCCTTCTTTATTTTTCATTTAATTAGACAAATCAGTTAAGAAAAAGGCTTATTTACAATGATGGCCTAGGAACAGTGGGTTAACTGCCTTGTTCAGGGGGCAGAACGACAGCCTAGGAACAGTGGGTTAACTGCCTTGTTCAGGGGGCAGAACGACAGCCTAGGAACAGTGGGTTAACTGCCTTGTTCAGGGGGCAGAACGACAGCCTAGGAACAGTGGGTTAACTGCCTTGTTCAGGGGGCAGAACGACAGCCTAGGAACAGTGGGTTAACTGCCTTGTTCAGGGAGCAGAATGACAGATATTTACTTTGTCAGCTCAGGGATTTGAACGAGCAACCTTTCAATGATTGACCCAACGCTCTAACCTCTAGGCTACCCCGCCACCCCCCTTCTGTGACTGATATACATAATTTAGTAGACTCTTTGATTCAAAACATACATTGTACGTCTGGGTTGCCCCCGTGGGAATTGAGTGACGACATGACATCATTGACATGATACAGAGAAGGTTCACATGCCCCCAGGGCTGCAATCATATCATTAGTTACTGGTCTGTTTATCAGACATGCCCCCAGGGCTGCAATCATATCATTAGTTACTGGTCTGTTTATCAGACATGCCCCCAGGGCTGCAGTCATATCATTAGTTACTGGTCTGTTTATCAGACATAACCCCAGGGCTGCAGTCATATCATTAGTTACTGGTCTGTTTATCAGACATGCCCCCAGGGCTGCAGTCATATCATTAGTTACTGGTCTGTTTATCAGACATGCCCCCAGGGCTGCAGTCATATCATTAGTTACTGGTCTGTTTATCAGACATAACCCCAGGGCTGCAGTCATATCATTAGTTACTGGTCTGTTTATCAGACATGCCCCCAGGGCTACAGTCATATCATTAGTTACTGGTCTGTTTACCAGACATGCCCCCAGGGCTGCAGTCATATCATTAGTTACTGGTCTGTTTATCAGACATGCCCCCAGGGCTGCAGTCATATCATTAGTTACTGGTCTGTTTATCAGACATGCCCCCAGGGCTGCAGTCATATCATTAGTTACTGGTCTGTTTACCAGACATGCCCCCAGGGCTACAGTCATATCATTAGTTACTGGTCTGTTTACCAGACATGCCCCCAGGGCTACAGTCATATCATTAGTTACTGGTCTGTTTACCAGACATGCCCCCAGGGCTGCAGTCATATCATTAGTTACTGGTCTGTTTACCAGACATGCCCCCAGGGCTGCAGTCATATCATTAGTTACTGGTCTGTTTATCAGACATGCCCCCAGGGCTACAGTCATATCATTAGTTACTGGTCTGTTTATTGGTCATGTATGTGGATGTGATACTGTAGGGGTTGTCTTCTTGATCCTGTCAAATATACCTTTACTAGTGACCCCTCCAGTGATGGAGGCCTCCCATATTGTCCACAGCTTGCATGAATTATCTATTTATTTTTCAAGAGATTTTGTGTGTGTGTGTGTGTGTGTGTGTGTGTGTGTGTGTGTGTGTGTGTGTGTGTGTGTGTGTGTGTGTGTGTGTGTGTGTGTGTGTGTGTGTGTGTGTGTGTGTGTGTGTGTGTGTGTGTGTGTGTGTGTGTGTGTGTGTGTGTGGGTCCTCCTCTGTTCCCATGTGGCCCCGGACTCGTCCTGGCCTTGGTGAGGATATATAGAATAGAGAACCCCTCCCTCTTCACTGAGCCGTGACCCATAAAGTCTTGACCCCGAGAAGTGGTCCTACTAAACTATAATCCCTGCAGGGCTTTTTGAAGGCCCGGCCAACCAGGCCCAGACCCAATCACTCTGCACATGCTTTATGTGGGTCAGGAAGGCATTGCACTAGGCTGGCCAAGAAAGCAGGGACTGACTGTGGAGAAGTGTCCAATGTATGAAGGAAAGATAAATTGAAGGGAGACTGTTCCCTTCTAAGAGGACCAGTATTAGATGACTAAAGGCAAATACACCTACTGTACTATACGCGATGCTTAAGGGGGGGGGGGGGTCTATTTCCTAGCATGTGCAAATATTTTTCACCTTTGCCATTGAAATGACATTGCCAGAAGAGCAAACTGAAACAATGGATCAGTTAACATGTAGGAATCCATTCTTTGTCTTAACTGGTTAGCACATGCTTTAAATGAATCTCTCTGGGCAGTTTCTGAATAGTACTGCATTTTAAACAGCCTTATATATGCATTCCTTGTGGTAATCTAACTGAGCATTGTGTTTGTTGTTCATCAGAAACAAACACCATTAACTATGAAATAACGTATTGTATTCTAATGACCTCAATCAATTTAAATTGTAATGATCTCCTGCAAGTCTTTGTGCCGCGATTATTGATAGCAGCTCAGAAACCATCAAACATGTCTGCCATAGAGGGATTCAGAGATGATTTCTATCAATAGGTACGAGCCGGAGACATCCAGCTCCCAGTCGCCCACTACACTGTTTCATGTTTGCATGCAGAACAATCTGCTTAACAGGTCAATATGAAACCACTTCACCCTCCACACACACAGCCACACACAGCTACACACACACAGCTACACACACACAGCTACACACACACGCGCTCACTACCGCACACTGATACACAATGCACAGCCGAACAGTGGGTCAGAGGAGGAGGGTTGCCATGGCAGCACATCCTGATCCATGTGCCGCATGATGAGAGGCGTGTTGCTGCACCAGCCTTCCTTTCCCCTTATCTTTCCTGAACTGGTTTCACACACACACACACACACACACACACACACACACACACACACACACACACACACACACACACACACACACACACACACACACACACACACACACACACACACACACACACACACACACACACACACACACACACACACACACACACACCTAGCTGGCTATAGTCCACCAGCCCTGCACCACCACGTTCCCACACACATTACATTACCTAACCTTACACAATGGGAAAGAGTGTGTGTGTGTGTGTGTGTGGGGGGGGGCATAGATAGCCTTATATTTACTCCTGTTCCACACAATAATCTAGGCTACTCATTGATGCCAGTAGGCACTGCCATAATCGATACCATGCTGTACAGACAAGTGCTTTACAGCTGGTTCTGTAAACAGGGCAGAATCTGAATCCAAATAAAATGCTGACAGTCATTAGTTTTCTGTCTGAAAGTCTAAATAAGCTTTCAGTAATGTTTTGAGTTAATCAACGTCTGCCAGGAAAAGAGAGTAAATCCCTTGGTCGTGATAAACAGAGAGCATTCTGGGTGGGCCTCCTTTAGAAAATCTCCACGTTTTGCATGTCCTGTTTAAAGCATTAAACCATTCGCTTCATCAATCAAAGAACGAATGACCAAACAGATTATTCTCCTTTGAAACAAAGCGATTGGACATGAGAAAGTACCCATCAGGTTCCAACAGAACACTGATGGCGCCACTTGGTGGGTGCGAGTGTGTAACCATAATTGACAGAGGGGTGCACCACGTAAATCTATGTTTGTTGAGATGGCATTGAATAGTGGGACATTGATCACTTCTCTATCGAAAATAAAAACAAACACATATTCAATAATAATGTCATTATTTATGTGTAACCCAATAAGTGGAATATGATTCACGGAGACCAAAACATGTAGAAAGTGTTTGAAATGGCTGCTAATATTATACTATGATACTGGTAACGGTTAAACCATCATAATCCTCCATTATTATCTGGTGTGAAGAGGATAACTATTCTGTCATTATAAAGACATTATGATTGTACCATACAGATTCAACAAAGAGAAGCCTAATTCAAATGGAAATGTTTTTTTTTGTAGAACATAGAGTAGAACATAGAGAACATAGAGTACCTTCCCTGTCATGGGGAATACTAAAGCCTGTCAGCTCTATGCATCATATTTCTGTCTGAACTTTCACCCGTTCTGAACACACCCCTGTGTGTTACACCCTTCCCTTCCATCTCTCTCTGTCCTCATCGCACAGAGGAACATACATCAGTAAAGTGTAGACCAGCTGTAGATATCACACAGCCATCAATCAGTAAAGTGTAGACCAGCTGTAGATATCACACAGCCAATAATCAGTAAAGTGTAGACCAGCTATAGATATCACACAGCCATCAATCAGTAAAGTGTAGACCAGCTGTAGATATCAAACAGCCATCAGTCAGTAAAGTGTAGACCAGCTGTAGATATCACACAGCCATCAATCAGTAAAGTGTAGACCAGCTGTAGATATCACACAGCCATCAATCAGTAAAGTGTAGACCACCTGTAGATATCACACAGCCAATCAGTAAAGTGTAGACCACCTGTAGATATCACACAGCCATCAATCAGTAAAGTGTAGACCAGCTATAGATATCACACAGCCATCAATCAGTAAAGTGTAGACCAGCTGTAGATATCAAACAGCCATCAGTCAGTAAAGTGTAGACCAGCTGTAGATATCACACAGCCATCAATCAGTAAAGTGTAGACCACCTGTAGATATCACACAGCCATCAATCAGTAAAGTGTAGACCAGCTGTAGATATCACACAGCCATCAATCAGTAAAGTGTAGACCACCTGTAGATATCACACAGCCATCAATCAGTAAAGTGTAGACCACCTGTAGATATCACACAGCCATAAATCAGTAAAGTGTAGACCACCTGTAGATATCAAACAGCCATCAGTCAGTAAAGTGTAGACCAGCTGTACATATCACACAGCCATCAGTCAGTACATTAAGGGTACAGTAGTTAGTGTAGCAGTAATCAATAGACATTAGGCCACCAGCAATGTGCTGTAGGTCCAGTGCGCTCCCTAGAACCCAAATCCCACAGAGACCGGACCACAGTGTGGTGAAGTTCATAGCACCAAAAATTGTCTGTCCTTGGTTGCAACACTCACTACCAAGTTCCAAACTGCCTCTGGAAGCAACTTTAGCACAAAAACTGTTCATCAATAAAAGGTTAACATCCTTACAGCCAACCAGGAATCAGAATACAGAACCACCAGAAATAATAGATGTGAAAATTATATTTAATTTCAAGAACCATTTTAGCTCAACATTCCCATGTTACCCATGCAAGTCAAACTTCCCTTTGGATATGATTGACATAGCTTCGATTCAGATAAAGAAGACTATTCTGGGATGATGGTGGAAGAGCTGGAGAAATGTTCCCTTTCCCCACCATCACATTGGCGCTGGTTGCTATGGTGACGTAAGAGAGGCTTGCAGAAATGATCTATTTTCAAGAGATGGGTAGAGGCTAATGGTTTCCAAAGAGCTCAACTGTGTGTGTGTTTAGAGTGCTGTCAGCATTGTGGATTATTTTTGCATTTGAGTGTACAGTACCACTCAGATTAAATGAATGAATGGTTGCCAAAAAGGACAGTAGTGTTACCAAAAAATGCTAATGTGTTCAGAGGTATGCTGAGCAGTGTATTATAGAGGAAAACTAAAGCATGAATTATCTCTTCCATGTTTCAGGCCTGGATTAGCTTCTCTCCTGGTAGATTAGCCTCTCCTCTCAATTAAATTCTGATAGATAAAGAGTGTGTGCTAGTGTGTGTGCGTGTGCGTGTGCGCGTGTGTGTGTGTGTGTGTGTGTCTCTCTCTCTCTCAGTTGGTAGAGCATGGAGCTTGCAATGCTAGGGTTGTGGGTTTAGTTCCCATGGGGGACCAGTATGAAAACACTTTGGAAATGTATACACTCACTACTGTAAGTTGCACTGGAGAAGACTGTCTGCTAAATGACTAATATGCCCTTAGTCCTGGGTATGGTCTGACCTTGGAATAGGTGGCACAACACAGGAGGTATAGAGACTCTCATCATGGTCACCTTGAAATACTCACCTAGTGATTATTATTACATTTTTGTTTAACCTTTATTTAGTGATTGAGGACATGGGTGGCCCAATGCTGAGCACTCACTATCAAGTATTTCTAAAATCAGACACACTATCTCAATCTCACGCTCTATTTTACTTCAATCTGCCCAAGAAGCTGCAGATTAAATCCCAGTGCATGTGGAGCAGAGATGAAGCTGCTCACATCACACCAGAGAACTGGCCTGGATTCCCTCAGCCTTTCCTTTCCCTGCCTACTGACTGTCAACTTGGGAGAGGGAATTAAAGAGAGGATGTGACACAAAGGAAATGAGGAGAGAGAGAGAGATGGATGGGGGAGAGTGAGAGGGAGAGAGAGAGATAGATGGGGGGAGAATGAAAGGGAGAGAGATGGATTGGAGGTAAGAGGGGGAATTCTAAGAGGGCGAGAGAGAGAGAATGAGAGAGTTTTGAGTTTGAAAGAGAGTGAGGGAGAGATATTAAAGGAGAGAATGCTGCAGTTGGCAGACAGAACACCTGACAGCCTGACACAGCCTGACACACATCTTCACACACCTTGACATCGTGACACACCCTGACCTAGGATCTGACTGATGCCGTACCATGGCATTTATCGTTAGGCTACTGTTACTAATGGGCAGTTAGTATTAGTAAGTTAGTAGGTTATGACTCTGTTAAAAATGTAGGGGAGAACTTTAAACCAATGTCATACTCTATGTCAGTACTTTTTGCTTCTGTTTTTTTTTTTGGTAGCACCAAGGGACTTGCTAAAACACATTTAGTGCAGGGGCAGGCAGTGATTGGCTCTGTGTGTGTTTGTGTAAGTCACACCGTCCTCGGTTTCTGCAGTGGGATGTGGGTGTGAATGAATGAATGCCCACAGCTGTCTGTGACATGGCCAGCTCTGCAAGAGGCATGTAATGAATGTCATTACTGCACAACTCAGACGTGATCTGCACTCATTTAGAACCATTTAGAGTTCCAGCTCTGGTTTCCTGCCAATCGGCCATCTTGGTTTACTATCGCTATAAAATGGAAGATTCCGTTCAAAAACGGGTCAGGCAAAATGTCTGGTTTCAGCACATAATTTCCCTAGTTCTTGGAGTGGCCAAGAACAGAGATTAAATAGTGAAGCTGAAACTTTGGAATTACTCTGGATTCTAGACAATTTTTTAAACCTTGTGTTTGCACATGTGTTTATTCACTAGTTGCCATATCCACCCAAAAACAAACAACCACAACATATTTCATAGAACAATGAGTTTCAGCCAGAGGGGGATCCACATTACTAATACCAGATAACTCATCTGAGAATAATAGCTGATGATTCACATGCAAGTCAATACTCATCACAGCTACCCTCAAGGAATACTGCAGGACTTTATTGCCAGGGTCTCTACTTAGCAGAAAGGTTTTAACTAAATCCAGATACGTCTCAGCAGAATCAGCCTGAGATGGATGCTGCATGAAGCATGAAACCCTAACAGACCCATGAAGCCCTGACAGACCCATGAAGCCCTGACAGACCCATGAAGCCCTGACAGACCCATGAAGCCCTGACAGACCCATGAAGCCCTGACAGACCCATGAAGCCCTGACAGACCCATGAAGCCCTGACAGACCCATGAAGCCCTGACAGACCCATGAAGCCCTGACAGACCCATGAAGCCCTGACAGACCCATGAAGCCCTGACAGACCCATGAAGCCCTGTCAGACCCATGAAGACCTGTCAGACCCATGAAGCCCTGACAGACCCACGAAGCCCTGACAGACCCATGAAGCCCTGACAGACCCATGAAGCTCTGACAGACCCATGAAGCCCTAACAGACCCATGAAGCCCTAACAGACCCATGAAGCCCTGACAGACCCATAAAGCCCTAACAGACCCATGAAGCCCTGACAGACCCATGAAGCCCTGACAGACCCATGAAGCCCTGACAGACCCATGAAGCCCTAACAGACCCATGAAGCCCTAACAGACCCATCCAGGAACAAAAGTTACACTAGATAGACTGCTGAGGACAGCACTATAAGAGGGCTACTCCAAGCACAAGTGCCAACACAAAGCCATTTTGTACCCACAAAAAAAGTGTCACATCCAAATGTATGCTTGATTGATGATTGCTTTATGACATGCTGTATGTTTTAGGATCGTTATGGTACAAAGAACAAGTGACCACAACTACCATAGTATTCACAAGGACTACATTAAAGATCATTTAACAGTAGGATGCAAAGTGAGTGTTACTGCAGAACTGTTACTGCAGCCTTCACCACAACTAGCGTAGGAGAACCCCCCCCCCCCACACACGCCTATGACCAGAGTAGGAGGACCCCCCACACACCTACGACCAGAGTAGGAGGACCCCCCCACACATCCACGACCAGAGTAGGAGGACCCCCCACATACCCACGACCAGAGTAGGAGATGCCCCACCACGACCAGAGTAGGAGAACCCTACACCCACACCCAAGTACAGACTAGGAGATGCCACGCCATGACCAGAGTAGGAGAACCCCCCCCCCCCCCCCCCCCCCACGACCAGAGTAGGAGAATGCACACCATGATCAGAGTAGGAGAACCTCCCCACAACCAGAGTAGGAGAACCACCCCAACACTAGAGTAGAATAACCCCCACCATGACCAGAGTAGGAGACCCCCCCCCACGACCAGAGAAGGAGAACCCCTCACAATCAGAGTAGGAGAACCCTCCACAACCAGAATAGGAGAACCCTGAGTTAGACAACAGAATAGACCACAGGTGTCGAACTCATTCCATGGAGGTCCAAGTACTTAATTGATCAATAAGGTCACTGATTGGTTAGGAACTCCCCTCACCTGGTTTTTCTAGGTCTTATTTGGACACTTGATCGTCTATGGAATGAGTTGACACCCCTGGTATAGACTCTTACCCATTGGCCAGGTTGTCATCGTCATCCTCTGGCATGCTCTTGCCCAGCAGGTCGGTGTCGCTCAGGTAACCAGACTTGAGGTCCGCATCATCCACATCCAGCCCTTCGATGAGCTCCATTCGGGAGGAGTGGCTGAAACGGCTGGAGACTCGGGCGGGCATTGTGTGGGCCGTGTACTGGGACCCGGCCTTGCCCCCCTGGTACCCACCGCTGCCCGTGGAAGAAGGAGCGTCTCCAGCCTGCATCCGGGGGCTGGATTGGCCATGGCGCCAGGAGAGAGGAGAGGAGCGGTTGGACTGACTGGACATGCTGCGGCCGTTCGTCTCGTCACTGTCGTAGCAAACAGTACTGCTGTCCAGACAGCTGGGGAGAGAAGGCGAGGGAGAGGTTATAGAATTGTAGAAATGGAATGGGTGAGAGAGGACAGAAAGGGAAGGAAAATGTAGAGTTTGAGGGACTAAGATATTATTATTATATGATTATAAAGAGAAAGAATTCTAGAGAGAGAAAAGCTACTTTTTCTATATTTTTCCCTCTCTGTCAGTTGGCATTTAAAGGAATCCATCCAGCCATATAGTCTCTGCTGACCTAGATACGACTGTAACGTTCACTCTCAGCCTTCAGCCACGACAGCAAAGATCTCAGAACTTAGGGGCAAGTCACTAGCTACAATGTAAGGATATATTATCATTGCGTGAAAAGAGAAGCGTCTAGCTTCTCCCCTCTCTCCCTTTGACAGGATCATTCATAACCCTCAGCATATGTTCACAACATCATTACCAGCTGGGATTTACAGACCTAGGGCAATCAGTGCTTAATCACACACCCCAACTGAAAAAATGTATGATTGCTCAAGCGGGCCAGAACTTTTTCATGACTACTCTGGACCAGTGTCAGCTAGTGAAAGGTGAGCCAATGTGTACATGTAGAGCGAGAGCTCAGACTAGACAGTAGTTCTAGATTAGAGACTAGTTCTAGTTTAGATTAGAGACTAGTTCTTGTTTAGATTAGAAAATAGTTCTAGTTTAGATTAGAGAATAGTTCTAGTTTAGATTAAAAAGTAGTTATAGTCTAGACTAGAGAGTAGTTTCTGCTGGGTCTGGCCATGACATAATCATATTCACCAACCAGCCCAGATGAATAATGCAATGCCTGCCTGAGACCATATGGGTGTTCTTTCCTCCTGTTATTTCTGTACTTCTGTAGATGGATAATTCATCAATAGACACTGTTAATTCTTTACAGTCTAAGGGTGGGGGGTTCTAAACTGACATACAGTTGACTTGTTGCACATTTTGTTTTAAAAAAATGATTCAATTAAATGTTTTCCTCATCAATCGCCATCAAGGTTTTAAGAAATGTTTACAAATGTATAAACGATACATGAACAGAAATACCTTATTTACATAAATATTCAGACACTTTGCTATAAGACTCGAAATTGAGCTCATGTGCATCCTGTTTCCATTGTTCATCCTTGAGATGTTTCTACAATTTTATTGGAGTCCACGTGTGTTAAAATCAATTGATTGGACATGATTTGGAAAGGCACACACCTGTCTATATAAAGGTGCCGCAGTTGACAGTGCATGTCAGAGCAAAAACCAAGACATGAGGTCGAAGGAATTGTCAGTAGTGATCCAAGACGGGATTGTGGCGAGGCACAGATCTGGGAAGGGTATCAAAACATTTCAGCAGCATTGAAGCTAAGTTAAATTGATTGGATCTGGGGAAGGGGGACCCTGGTACCCTGGTGAAGGGTACCAAAAAGTGTCTGCAGCATTGAAGATCCCCAAGAACACATTGGCCTCCATCATTCTAAAATGGAAGAAGTTTAGAACCACCAACTTCGACTATTTCTAGAGCTGGCCGCCTGGCCAAACTGAGCAATCAGGGGAGAAGGGCCTTGGTCAGGGAGGTGACCAAGAGCCAGATGGTCACTCTGACAGACCTCCAGAGTTCCTCTGTGGAGATGGGAAAACTTTCCAGAAGGACAACCAGCTCTGCAGCACTCCACCAATCAAGCCTTAATGGTAGTGGCCAGACAAAAGTCACTCCTCAGTAAAAGGCACGTGGTAGCCCACTTGGAGTTTGCCAAAAGGCACCTAAAGGACTCTCAGACCATGAGAAACAAGATTCTCTGGCCTGAATGCCAAGCGTCAAGTCTGGAGGAAACCTGGCACCATCCCTACGGTGAAGCACGGTGGTGGCAGCTGGAAGACTGTAGAGCAAGATCCTTGATGGAAACCTGCTCCAGAGTGCTCAGGAGCTCAGACAGGGCCACAGGTTCACCTTCCAAACGGACAACGACCCTGACATTTAAGCCTAGTACAAATTCCCTCTATGGTCAGTCAGGATCACCACTATATTTTAAGAATTTGAAATTTCAGAATAATAGTAGAGAGAATGATTTATTTCATCTTTAATTTCTTCCGTCACATTCCCAGTGGGTCATAAATTTACATACACAGAATTGGTATTTGGTAGCATTGCCTTTAAATTGTTTACCTTGGGTAGCCTTCCACAAGCTGGGAAGAATGTTGGCTCATTCCTCCTGACAGAGCTGGTGTAACTGAGTCAGGTTTGTAGGCCTCCTTGCAAGCACATGCTTTTTTAGTTCTGCCCACAAATTGTCTATAGGATTGAGGTCAGGGCTTTGTGATGGCCACTCCAATAGCTTGACTTTGTTGTCCTTAAGCCATTTTGCCACAACTTTGGAAGTATGCTTGTGGTCATTGTCCATTTGTAAGACCCATTTGCGACCAAGCTTTAACTTCCTATCTAATGTCTTGAGATGTTGCTTCAATATATCCACATAATGTTCCTGCCTCATTATGCTATCTATTTGGTGAAGTGCACCAGTCCCTCCTGCAGCAATGCACCCCCACGACATGATGCCGCCACCCCCGTTCTTCATGGTTGGGATGGTGTTCTTCTGATTGCAAGCCTCCCCCTTTTTCCTCCAAACATGACGATGGTCATTATGGCTAAACAGTTCTATTTCTGTTTCATGAGACCAGAGGGCATTTCTCCAAAAAGTATGATCTTTATCCCCATGTGCAGTTGCAAACCATAGTCTGGATTTTTTATGGTGGTTTTGGAGCAGTAGCTTCTCGCTTGCTGAGCTGCCTTTCAGCTTATGTCAATATAGGACTCATTTTACTGTGGATATAGATACGTTTGTACCTGTTTCCTCCAACATCTTCACAAGGTCCTTTACTGTTTTTCTTGGATTGATTTGCACTTTTCGCACCAAAGTATGTTCATCTCTAGGAGACAGAACCCGTCTCCTTCCTGAGCGGTATGATGGCTGCGTGGTCCCATGGTGTTTATACATGTGTACTATTGTTTGTACAGATCAACAATGGACCTTCAGGCATTTGGAAATTGCGCCCAAGGATGAACCAGACTTTTGGAGGTCTACAATTTTTTTCTGAGGTCTTGGCTGATTTCTTTTGATTTTCTCATGATGTCAAGCAAAGAGGCACTGAGTTTGAAGGTAGGCCTTGAAATACGTCCACAGATACACCTCCAATTGACTCAAATGATGTCAATTAGCCAATCAGAAGCTTCTAAAGCCATGACATAATTTTCTGGAATTTTCCAAGCTGTTTAAAGGCACAGTCAACTTAGTGTATGTAAACTTCTGACCCACTGGAATTGTGATACAGTGAATTATAAGTGAAATAATCTGTCTGTAAACAATTGTTGGAGAAATGACTTGTGTCAACTTTACAGAAATGCATTGAATAGCACATGGCAAAAATAAATATATACATTTTTTAAGAATTGTAAGAAACAAAGGTATTGAAGTAAGTGTCTGTCCTTTATCTAGGAGATATTAAAAAAAAACTTTTTTACACATATTTAACTCCCTTTTTTGGGTCGGCACAAAACTACCTTCGTACTTCCATTGGTTTTTGTAAACCGGTAGCAGTTACCTTCAGACAAGTCTCCTGACACTTGTGGTCGTAGATCACAATGGAGAACACCGTAGTGTTCATGACAATCTCCCCTTCCAACAGTTGGGCCCCATTAGTTTGTGATAGAGACAGTAAGCAGCAGCCAAAATGGCAGGCATACAGTCTTTGAATGCAGAATGACTTTTTGTTAAAAAATGTTTCGGTTTCTGCCAGTTTCTTCGGTATCCTGTGGGGCTAAACTCTGGTGTTTTTGTTATTGTTTGTGTCTCATTGTGATAGAGACAGTCTGCAATGTGTACCGAACATGATGGTCTTGAAAAATAAAGTCTGTTTGAGAGGGATTGACAGAACATGTTAGCCCAAACGGTTCGGACGCTACTAAACAGAAGTTGGCACATCCACGGTACCGACTTCAGACGAGTCTCCTGACACTTGTGGGGGTCGTAGAACAAAACAGAGGATGCCTCCATCATGTTCATGAGTGTCTCTCCTTTCCATAATAAACTAACAGATTTATATGAATATTTTTTTGTTACGTAACTTAGTTTGATGAACCGGTGCATCAATCGACTCTAGGGGGTTAAAGACATTCTCTCGTACATTGAAATACTTTTTACCTAGTAGTTCTGAAAGTAGTGCCCACAAGCCAAAAGTAACTACGTTACATACAGTATGCCCAGATATGTGAAGCACATCTAGGCTCTCTCTCTCTTTTGCTCTGCTGTTTGTGCATCTTGCTAACTGTCACTTAAATGGCGAGGGGCTGAAGCTCATTGGCTAGACCTCTAATTGCTACGCGGCTGGCCCACATGGGGGAAAAAACTGGGAAAATGGCGCAGCACAGTTTCCAGAAAAACAATCCCTTTCAACTAGGGATTTCGTGGCTAATTGAGGTAAAACAGTAATTCTGCTCATAGATTATGCATGTATGAACTACACAAAGCATAAGGTTTAAAAAAGACAGGCCAACTCTCACAATGCTTCGGTGAAATGATAAACTATCTCACATTAGTACAGTACTTCCTTGAGAGTTTTTGAAATGTAGCTTCAATTGAGGTAGTTTAAACGTATAGATGCACATCAAACGATTCCATACATTAGGGTATATGTTTGGGAGTTATTTCAGGGAGCTGAACTATTAAAGTCATTAGAAGATAAGGATTTACTAGTAGCATTGAATGTGGGTGTTACCTATAGTAGATTTTTATCAGTGCCTAGAAGTTCGGTGGCCAAGGTCAAAGTTTTTGTGTAAAGTTACTGAACAGTCTGTCAGTCTCTAGAGGCCAGGGCTGTGGAAATTCAGAGCTCATGTCTGGGATGGAATCCCCTAGCACATCAACAGTACACACCTCACAGAGAGACCTAAAGGCAAGGAACATTGGTAGGCAGAGCACATACTGTTGAGCTGGGGATAAGCAGCAGCCAAAATGGCAGGCATACAGGCTTTGAATGCAGAATGACTTTTTGTTAACAAATGTTTCAGTTTCTGCCAGTTTCTTCGGTATCCTGTGGGGCTAAACTCTGGTGTTTTTTGTTATTTTTTGTGTCTCATCGTGATAGAGACAGTCTGAAACGTGTACCGAACATGATGGTCTTGAAAAATAAAGTCTTTTTGAGAGGGATTGACAGAACATGTTTACCAGGTGGCAGGTTGCCAAGATGACAGAGGATGAGAGTTAACATTGAGTATAAACATTGATTACGCGTGTACCCCATCAATCTGTCCATTGTGTTTCATGAGTGTATGAGTATATTACATGTCTCAAACAAATCCACAGCTTTCTTCTAAGTTTACACACATATCTACTTGTGATCAATGCAACTATTATATATACAGTGGGGAGAACAAGTATTTGATACACTGCCGATTTTGCAGGTTTTCCTACTTACAAAGCATGTAGAGGTCTGTAATTTTTCTATCATAGGTACACTTCAACTGTGAGAGACGGAATCTAAAAAAAAATCCAGAAAATCGCATTGTATGATTTTTAAGTAATTAATTTGCATTTTAAAGCATGACATACAGTAAGTATTTGATCACCTACCAACCAGTAAAAATTCAGTCTCTCACAGACCTGTTAGTTTTTCTTTAAGAAGCATTCCTGTTCTCCACTCATTACCTGTATTAACTGCACCTGTTTGAACTCGTTACCTGTATATGTGTGGGTGTGAAGTAACGTTTGAGCAGATGGAAAGAGATGGAAACAGATGGAAAAAAAGAGAATGCTCTTTAACATTATGCCTCACTCACACCAGTACATAACATCAGAAACACCCCAGTATTTATGGGCCTATTATAAACTGGGTGGTTGGAGTCCTGAATGCTGATTGGCTAAAAGCTGGTGGTATATCATACCGTATACCACATGTATGACAAAACATGTATTTTACTGTTCTAATTACATTGGTAACCAGTTTATAATAAGGCAGCTTGGGGGGTTGTGGTATATTGCCAATATACCACCGCTAAGGGCTGTATCCAGGAACTATGCGTTGCGTCGTGCATAAGAACAGCCCATAGCCATGGTTTATTGGTCATATACCACACCCCCTCGGGCCTTATTGCTCAACTATAATCTATGAACTTAGTGTATGGTAATGTACTCACCCATGGTTGAGTTGGGCTCCCCGTAGACTGGACATGGTATCTTCCAGGTTCTGTCTGAGGTCAAGGACGTTCTGCACCGTACGTTTCCTCTGAGACTCTGGGTCTGTGGGGACATTACATCAGTCACTATGGTGAGACTCTGGATCTGTGGGGACATCACACCAGTCACTATGGTGAGACTCTGGGTCTGTGGGGACCTCACACCAGTCACTATGGTGAGACTCTGGGTCTGTGGGGACCTCACCCCAGTCACTATGGTGAGACTCTGGGTCTGTGGGGACCTCACCCCAGTCACTATGGTGAGACTCTGGGTCTGTGGGGACCTCACCCCAGTCACTATGGTGAGACTCTGGGTCTGTGGGGACCTCACACCAGTCACTATGGTGAGACTCTGGGTCTGTGGGGACCTCACACCAGTCACTATGGTGAGACTCTGGGTCTGTGGGGACCTCACACCAGTCACTATGGTCAGATACCAAATGAATTCACACATCCCATGTATCACTGTTAATCTGTTGTGTCTTTATACCTTGAAATATCCCAAATATTAGAGTTCCAGTTATTGAATATATTAAACATAACTTTGATTTCCCAAAGATTGAATTAGACTGTACTGAATAAATGGCACTCATTAAAAGCATAACCCATCAGATTCTAAGCCCTGTCTTAGCCAGGGGAAGGGTGGGGTTCTTCTAAGCAATATGGATTTGATTTAAGAAGGTCATACACAGAATAATTTAGCTATTTGATTTTGAATTTTAAGACCCTTTGAAGGATAAAAAAATACATATAAAACATTTATTTGATGAAAAAAATGTTTGGCTTTACTGCTATTTGCCCATACAAATGCATTGAATAACAGATTCACTACATGTAACAATAGATTGTCCCAAAAAATATAAAAATTAAGTTAGTCCTGACGTGTCTGTCCTATATCTAAAATGTATTAACCCAACATTTTTGGCAATAAAAAGTCTCCATACAGTTCATTCAGAAAGTATTCAGACCCCTAGAATATTTCCACATTTTGGAAGCGATTACAGCATAGAGTCTTCTTGGGTATGACGCTTCAAGCTTGGCACACCTGTATTTGGCGAGATTCTCCCATTCTTCTCCGCAGATCCGCTCAAGCTCTGTCAGGTTGTATTGGGAGTATCGCTGCACAACTATTTACAGATCTCTCCAGAGATGTTCGATCGGGTTCAAGTACAGGCTCTGGCTGGGTCACTCAAGGACATTCAGACACCTGTCCTGAAGCCACTGGAAGGTGAATCTTCACCATAGTTTGAGGCCATGAGTGCTCTGGAGCGGGTTTTCATCAAGGATCTCTCTGTACTTTGCTCCATTTATCTTTCCCTTGATCCTGACTAGTCTCCCAGTCCCTGCCGCTGAAAACATCCCCACAGCATGATGCTGCCACCACCATGCTTCACTGTAGGGATGATGGCAGGTTTCCAACAGACGTGACACTTGGCATTCAGGCCCAAGAGTTCAATCTTGGTTTCATCAGAACAGAGAATCTTGTTTCTCGTGGTCTGAGAGTTCCTTAGGTGCCTTTTGGCAAACTCCAAGTGGAGTGTCTTGTGCCTTTTACTGAGGAGTGGCTTCCATCTGGCCACTCTACCATAAAGGCCTGATTGGTGGAGTGCTGCAGAGCTGGTTGTCCTTCTGGAAGGTTCCAAACTTCTTCCATAAGAATGATGAAGGCCACTGTGTTCTTGGGGACCTTCAATGCAGTAGACATTTTTTGGTACCCTTCTCTAGGGTACCAGGGTCCTCCTTCCCCTGATCCAATCTCAGTGCTAGAGGCGTCACTACAGACACTGCCTGGATTCAAACCAGGGTATCACAACCAGCCGTGATTGGGTGGCGCACAATTGGCCCAGCGTCATCCGGGTTTGGCTGGTGTAGGCCGTCATTGTAAATAAGAATTTGTTCTTAATTGACTTGCCTAGTTAAAGAAAGGTTATATAAAAAAATAGGTCAGATTTGCCAAATGGAGGGCGAGGGAGAGCTTTTTATGCATCTCTGTGTGTGGAGTAAAGGTGTTCTATAGTTTTTTTCCATCTGGTTGCACGTGACATTCTGGTAGCAATGAGGTAAAACAGATTTAACTCCCCAACCACAAGGAGCATCGCTTCTGGATGAGCATTTTCATGTTTGCGTATGGCCTTATACAGCTAGTTTAGTGTGGTCTTAATGCCAGCATCAGTTTGTGGTGGTAAATAGAAGGCTTCAAATAATATAGATGTGAATTGTCTTGGTAGATAGTGTGGTCTACAGCTTATAATGAGATATTCTACCAGGCGATCAATATCTCGAGACTTATTTAATATTAGACATCGGGCACCAGCAGTTATTGACAAATAGACACACACCCCCGCCCCTCGTCTTGCCAGACGTAGCTGCTCTGTCTTGCTGATGCACGGAAAACCCAGCCAGCTCTATATTATCTATGTCGTCATTCAGCCCCGTCTCGGTGAAACATAAGATATTACAGTTTGCAATGTCCTGTTGGTAGGATAGTCTTAATTGTAGACCGTCCTGTTTATTTTCCAATGATTGTACTTTGGCCAATAATTTGGAGGGTAGTGGTGGTTTACCTCCTGACCGGAAAATTCTCACGCAGATGACAAGCATTTTCGCTACACCACAAGCATTTCGCTACACTCGCATTAACATCTGCTAACCATGTGTATGTGACCAATAAAATTGGATTTGATTTGGGTCTTGTCTTGACAAAGCAGTATATCCTTTGCATCGGACTCATTAAAGAAAAGATCTTTGTCCATTTTGAGGTGAGTAATCTCTGTTCTGATATCCGGAAGGTAATTTCGGTCATAAGCAGCAACATTATGTACAAAATGAGTTACAAACAATGCGAAAAGGAGCCCGTAAAACGGCTGCCATCCCCTCCGTCATCATTCTCACCATGGCAACGCTGCTCTAACCCCCTTACAGGATCCTGACATGGTACAGCCCCAGCTGTGGAACACCCCTCTATTGGATCCTGATATGGTACAGCCCTAACTGTGGAACACCCCTCTATTGGATCCCGAATGGTACAGCCCTAACTGTGAAACACTGATGACTGGGAGTGGCCACCAGGGGAATTCGTCTGACATTCTGTGTGAACTCCAACCTCTATAGCAGGGTTTCCCAAAAACCTACGGACACTAGGCCCTCCATGGAATGAGTTTGATATCCCTGCTCTATAGCCTCCCAAAAGGTTAAACGCATTCACCAGGATGTGTGTGCTTGTTCCTGCATACATTTAGCCAATTATTTTATCATAACACAATAAACATTTCACACAAGTGTTCAGTCACCGCCACTGCCCATCTACACAAGCACACACTCACACACGCTAAAAATAATCCATAGTAAATTATAGCAAAACAAAGGGAGATTGGGATCTGCATGGGCAGTGGTCAAGACATGATCATCCTATCCTAAATCAATAACGAGGAGATGTCTCATTTGTTTAAATTAATGACTGGATTTGTCTTTGACTAAGATACTGAAGAGGATACATTTGTTTTCTACTGTGCAGTAAAATAGCTACAGGCAAAACCTCACGACAGTTGAAAAAATGATCATCTATTGAATTAACTGGAGGTGTTGGCTGAAAGTCAACCATAGCAGAGGAAACACATCTCAAATAATGGGCCATATACCATATTCATTAGTTCTTCACTCTTAGCGGAGTGCTAATTACACTGTGATTGCACGCATGCACATTTTCCTTTATGGGCCTAATAGTGAAGATGTCATTTAACGGTAAAAAATGAATGACCTTTTATTATCTGATTAACTTCAAAAAGTAGGCTGCCTGCTGCATGTTTGTCTACTACAAAATAATTCCAGCATTCAAATGAATTGATAATATCAAATGTCACAAAACACCAAAAAGTGTGCTTAATGACATTCACCGAATGCCATTGATTCGACCTACATTAATTGAAATTGAAACAAATTGCCCTTTTTTTAGCCTGAAAAGTAGGGACTCATGAATGGGGCTGAAGCTGTCCCAGGATAAACGGTATGGTCACCATAACACACACAGTCAATGTAATAGACTAAGCTACATGACACTGTGTATTATCATGGACCAAACAGGCCCACCTGTATCCAGTCATGTAGCCTAGTGTGCTAAAAAGAAAATGGTGGGTAAACTCAGATTGCAGGTCGCAGTGGAAAAAGTTACACTCCCTATACTTTCAATGCATTTTCAGAAAAAGGTGGGCCAGCACCACTGGCGGTAGCCTACCCTATCAACCGAGGCAATGCTACACACACACACACACACACACACACACACACACACACACACACACACACACACACACACACACACACACACACACACACACACACACACACACACACACACACACACACACACACACACACACACACACACACACACACACACACACACACGCTTCATATAAAGCTGCATATGCCGAGTTCAAAACAACTGGGAATGCAGAAATGTCTGACTTCAGAGTGTTCAAGACGACCGCAAAAAAACGAGCTACGTTTTAAATGGTCACCCAACTTGGAATACCAAATCGGAAACTTGGGCATCTATCTAGAACTCCAACTTTCCGACCTGAAGATCACTGATGTACTGTAATGATTCCCAGTTATCTTGAAAGCTCTGTTAAGATATCACATTGTTTGTAGTTTTTATCCTATCATCACACAATCACTGTGTAGAAACAGAAACAATGAATTGCATTGTAAACAGTAAAATATGCTTGGAGCTCCGTCTGCCCCTTCTACGGCGCCGTTGTTTCGGGTCGCCGGCTGGGATCCGATCCATTGTCCTGGGTGGTAGGCCAAACAGAGGATCCGCTTCGGGGAAGTTGTATTCCTATGGTATTGTTGGTGAGTTGACTTTGCTATTACATCCAATAGTTCCTCCCGACTGTATGTAATAAAACCTAAGATTTTCTGGGGTAACATTGTAAGAAATAACACATAAAAAAACAAAATACTGCATAGTTTCCTAGGAACGCGAAGTGAGGCGGCCATCTCTGTCGGCGCTGGAAGTACGATAGACAGGTGGGGTTGTTCAATTAATTTGGAAGCTTTCAAAAAAACATTTACCACTGTAAAATGTATTTAGCACTGCATTTTAAAGACATAGGAGAATAGTTAAATTAGCATAATTTAGAGACCCCCTCCAAGTTTGACTTTTGTTGCATTTAGGGGAGCTGATCCCCCTGGCCCCCTCCTATTTTGCACCCCGACTCTGAGGCAATGCAGTAGAACAATGCAGTAGAACTTGAAGAGTAAATTAGTGTGCAGCATTAAATAGAAATACATGGCCTTTCACACCTCTTTCACTGTCATGAAAGAGTGGATACAGAAAAAATGTCTGTCATGTTAATGTTCTGAGAAGTGCTATTGTCTTGTGCAATTACACTGTCTGATCCTTTTCAGCATCACTGAATTGAAAATAAGCATCTCTGCAGCACTCAGTATTTCAAACTATTTAAGGTTACACCTGGGTTCATATCAGCTTACATCAGCTCAAACTGATATAGCCTAGCTATCTCCTTAAAAACCAGTTTAGATGGACTTCACCACCATTTTGCAAATAGATGTGACAAGCACCTTTCCATAGCATTCATCCATCCTCCTTAGTATTTAGCCTCACAACAGACACACCCTTTAAGAAGGCCCCATTAGTCTGACAGAGCATGAAGAGTTATTTATTTACTTTTAACCCTACAAAGCCTGCTGATATATTGGATCTTTACAGTAAAAATAATGATTATGGAAATGGTGAATGTGATCTAAAGGAGATTATAAACTGGGAGATTCGAGCCCTGAATGCTGTTTGGCTGAAATACGTGGTGTATCCGACTGTATACCATGGGTATGACGAAAAATGGCTATGTACTTCTCTAATTACGTGGTAATCAGCAATAAGGCACCTCGGGGGTTTGTGGTATATGGCCAATATACCACGGCTAAGGGCACTCCACCCTGCATCGCACATAAGAACAGCCCTTTGCCCTGGTATATTGGCCATATACCACACCCTTATTGGTTAATTCTAACTAGCCTTATAGTTTTGATATTATTTCCACTCATGGCATGTATAGTCAAAGAAGGTAACATTGAAATGTATTTGCCAATTTAATCTAGGATGCCATTTGATTTAATATCATCCTAACCATAAAATGTATGTACTTCATGTCATCAATCACTTTTCACAAACACAGAGCACCAGTGCCATGTACCTACTGTCAAGATGTGATCTACTGTCAGTGCCTCCATCATAGAGCTATAAGGAAAACATCCATCTCTTTGTAGTGGCAGACACCAAAGGGGTTAGATGCTAGTGACCTTCACATAGGCCCAAAACAGGAAGCTGAGGCAGCCAGCAAACCAAATAGCAGACATGCATGCAGGCAGGCAGGCTACGCACCACATCTGCTGAGGAAATACATGCTAAAGTGATTGACAGGTCCCTGGTGCCCTGCATTGCAGTGATCTGTGAGAGGGAGGGCAATCCACCTCACTCACACACAGACAGATACAACGCTAAAGCAGATCTCAATGGAAAGACCACAGACATTATGAATGTCATATAAATCTCCACAACTCTTCAACTACTGTTTAAATTATTACTTTTCCGTAAAAAAATTAAAATGAGGGAGCAGAATAATTAACAGATTGCTAAATTCATCTGTTCAGTGCTCTCGGGTCTAAGACAGACAGGATGAAGGTGTATAGATTAGTTAATCAAGACTTATGTGACAGTTCGTCCCTTTAAGGTCCATTCAATAGAATAGCTTGTTCACTGAGAAGAAGATAGAATGTCAGTGAAAGGCCTTTAAATTGTTTCCCACAGCAAACAGCCCACTCCAACTCTACAAACACCCCACTCCAACTCTACAAACACCCCACTCCAACTCTACAAACACCCCACTCCAACTCTACAAACACCCCACTCCAACTCTACAAACACCCCACTCCAACTCTACAAACACCCCACTCCAACTCTACAAACAGCCCACTCCAACTCTACAAACACCCCACTCCAACTATACAAACACCCCACTCCAACTCTACAAACACCCCACTCCAACTCTACAAACAGCCCACTCCAACTCTACAAACACCCCACTCCAACTCTACAAACACCCCACTCCAACTCTACAAACAGCCCACTCCAACTCTACAAACACCCCACTCCAACTCTACAAACACCCCACTCCAACTCTACAAACACCCCACTCCAACTCTACAAACACCCCACTCCAACTCTACAAACAGCCCACTCCAACTCTACAAACACCCCACTCCAACTCTACAAACACCCCACTCCAACTCTACAAACACCCCACTCCAACTCTACAAACACCCCACTCCAACTCTACAAACAGCGCACTTCAACTCTACAAACAGCCCACTCCAACTCCACAAACAGCCCAGAGGATAGGAAATAGGACACTAGCATTTGGTTATCGCACAATATAAAGGTACCTTCTTCCAAACTCGATGAGAGCAAGGGTTGAGAAATCCTACAGCAAAATAAATCCCATCACTTTCATCTATTTCATTTGTGTGCACACACTCTTCCATTATCAATTTTCTCCAGTGCCATGAGCGTCATTAAAATGTTATCCTCGTGGAACAGCATGACCAGATAGGTTTGCCCAGTGGTGGAAAAAGTACCCAATTGTAGAAATAGAAAATGAGTCAAGTCAAAGGCACCCAATAAAATACTACTTGAGTAAAAGTCTAAAAGTATTTGGTTTTAAATATAATTAAGTATCAAAATTAAATGTAATTACTCAAATAAGCTTACATTAAGTATCCAAAGTAAAAGTATAAATAATTTAAAATTCCTTATATGAAGCAAATCAGATGGCACAGTTTTCATTTTCTTTTTATTCATAGATAGCCATGGGAACACTCCAACACTCAGACAGCATTTACAAACGAAGCATGTTTGTTTAGTGAATCCACCAGATCAGAGGCAGTAGGGATGACCAGGGATGTTTTCTTGATAGGTGTGTGAATTGGACCATTTTCCTGCCCTACTAAGCATTCAAAATGTAACCTTTAAATTAGTAGTTTTGGGTGTCAAGTAAAATGTATGGTGTAAAACATACATTACTCTCTTTAGGAATGTAGTGAAGTAAACGTAAAAGTAGTAGTAGTAGTTTAAAGTATTTTTATTTAATTACTTTACACCACTGGGTTTGCCGCACCCATTATACCCTACATACCTATTTCACCGCTACTCTATGGCAGTGAATTCTATTGTCACAGTCATGGAGGGCTTGCATGACTGTTCACATCCAATGGGCTCTATGGCAGCGTTTCCCAAACTCGGTCCTCGCGACCCCAAGGAG
The DNA here is from genome assembly GCF_021184085.1 of Oncorhynchus gorbuscha. Lineage (NCBI taxonomy): Eukaryota > Metazoa > Chordata > Actinopteri > Salmoniformes > Salmonidae > Oncorhynchus > Oncorhynchus gorbuscha. Next base: position 69,117,044 of record NC_060190.1, on the reverse strand, counting down.
TGCACGTTTTGGTTTTTGCCGTAACACTACACAACTGATTCAAATGATCAAAGCTTGATGATTAGTTGATTATTTGAATCAGCTGTGTGGTGTTATAGGGCACTCCGAGGACCAAGTCGGGGAACCCTGCTCTATGGCGACCGTGACGTAGCAAAACTGCAAAACTTTGTTGTTTACTTCTGGCGAAGACGTGCAAAACTCTGAGAATCACTTTTAGTAAATACGGAAGTAACGTTCTGCAACAAGCCAATTACTGCAATAATTAATGGATGCTGCCTCCGCCCCGTCAGCTAGTTCTCTCGCAGTAGTCGTAATAACCCAGAGCTCTGCTTACCAACCTGACCTGCTGTCCTCGTGGACTTGGTTATTGGAGGAATTCATATTGAATCTGCCATACAGAACGAGTCAAATCTCCCTTAGTTATGTTCATGTACACTTATTCTCCAGCCCCCTTTATGCATAACAGCATGTCCACATTACTATATTCCTCTTGAATAAGTTGAATCCTGGCAATTGTCGATTGCTATTGAGGGTCCTTCCGCTTGCTTGTCCATTGGAGTTGCACTCTGTACAATAGAGGTAATATAGTGGGAGAACCAGTCTCCAGCTCTTATGATGAGTTGTTCCGGTAATTGAGCGAGGTTGCATTACACAAACTGACTTCATAAATAAGTCTATTATGACATCCAGAGGACTATTGTACCACCGAATCAGAATGAAGTCATAGGATGTGTCCCACAAATAGAGACTATATTAACGAATCAAAACAGTCCTTTCATTATTCCTGTAATGAGCAGTGGGTTACTGCTGAATTATGCAGACTATGAATGCACAAGACCATGAATAAATGTATCTGTCCAATAAGGAGGGCTATTGTAGTATACCATACAGTAGGGAAGGGGAATTGTCTCAAAGAAAGACATGTTCTGTAATGAATGTTCTGACCTGGAATAAGGAGAAGTGTGCTGGACCATAGAATTAGAATGCTATCTGTATGTGCTGGACACTCATAGACGATTGGCTACCCCTTATAGTCTGTTACATCGATGAAGAAAATCCCTCCTGCAAACAGCTTGCCTCTGCACATTTATTTGTTGACGTTTCAGTCAAGCTGCCCTTTATTGTAAACATGCAGAGGTAATCGCCTGTAGCTTTAATTCCCAGCGCCACAAAGAGAAATAGTTTTGTGTGTGTGTGTTATAATATTTGCTCTCATGGGCTGTTTGATATTACATGGGAAGGCGAGTCATGACTCGTATATGATAGTTCATCCTGTCTGAAATTCTGCCTGGTTTTACCATTCATGAAACAAAGTTATTCGTTCATTGCAATGCTGTCTCATGAGGGATTATAAAATCCTGTAAAATAATAAATCCTGTAAAATAATAAATAATTCATTAAGCAGATGTTTTAAATGACATTTCCTCATTTTAAAATAATTACTTCAATGGATTTTAACTCAAATCTCCATTCCTTAGAAAATCTAGGAGGGTGAGAATTGAGTGCATTTCTGAAAATGTGTCACAAGTGGTTGCTATGCAACCAAATGCATGATTGTAAACACACATACACACACAATGGACTCACAATGTTCACAATGTGATTGTTTACTGACACTGTTTACTTGGTTCTAAGCGGGACTGGCACAAGAGGTCAACCTCCCGTCATATAAACTAATGAAGCATGGCCACGAAGTCGGATCAGCAAATATGTATCCATTAAGTTGAGATAGAGGATGTCAACAAAATATATCTCTACGGGTGTGTTTCATCAATTTAATCTGGAGTGCCAGTGCTCTGGGCGTTCGTAAATTCATCAGTTATTCTGCGCTCTGGCACATTCAGATGAGAGTGCTCTGAAGTTGGAATAGATAGCCAGAGTGAATCTACAAATACACCTATATTGCCTAGCTGGGATGTCAACAAAATACAGACTTCTTTGATATTGGCTAGCTGGAATGTTCATTGACTGGCTTGTTCATAAAACCTCTTGATATCAATAACGGCCATTCAGGTACATATTGAAATGCTATACTTGCAAAACAGCAAGTATGATTATTGGAGTCAACAATTGTCTTGTTTGAATCAGTCTCTAGGCTATATGATTCAGGACAGAGCTCACTAACATTAGACTTTAACGCCCTTGGAGCCATCTCTATATCCAGTCAAAGCAATGGCCTAATGTTCTCAAACCATCCAGTACCATCTTAAATTACTGTCCAGAGAAGAGCTGACCCTTTCAGAAGCCTGCAGAGAAAAATACACCCCAAAATGAGCATCCTATGAAACAACAGTGACGGTCTGGCACTGAGGTCTCTACATCCAAGATGTCCGACCATTGTTTTCAACGTAATCTACAGTACTCACACTCGCAAAAGCAGATTCATGGACTGTCTATATCCGGGTTGCATCCGGTTTACATGGCCCAACTTCACATGAGCATTAGCACACAATGCATACAGGGATCAGTGTGAGCAGCGACAACATCACACCATCCGAAAACATGGCAGACATTGAAAGAATATAGAATGTTAATATAATGGGCTGTGAGTGATGGAGAAAAACAAATCAGCCTCAGCGACAAATATTTGAATAACTCAATGGTTGTTTTGATTTGTGCACGAAGGTGGGGACTAAAGTCTCTTTCTTATGAGTTAGAAATGTTCTAATCTAACTTCTCTATAGATCCCCACAGTGGAGGTGTCATAATACCCCTAAAATCTTGCAATCAGGGAAATGGTTCCAATAATTTTTCCTATAGGGGATTTTAGAAACACTTAAAACAATGGCTGTGTTTCATTTATGCTTACCCTGGCGTGATGTTTTGATAACCGTGTAAATCTCTCTCAGACAAGGTGACTTTCAATATATTTTGCACTATTTACTCTCAGATTCGAAAACGCTAATTAGCATCAAAGTAGACATCATGCAAAACTTCAAATCTCTGCTAGTTTCTGCATGCCATCTCTCGTTGACACCTTTGCTAGCAGGTACAGTGTTTCCTCCTTTAAAAGTTGTGATCTATCACCGCGTGACTTAGAGGTACCCAGTGCCACGCCTTTATTGCTCCAGACCACCACAAGGGGGAGTTAGAGAACTCATTATGCTTTTGGGTCCCCACGTTTTTATATGACCAATCATATTGAGTGGTTACAATGACAAAATTGACGTGAACCAACCGTCCCTGGTGACTTTCTTCAGCAAAGATGGCTGACAAAACATTATAGAGGAAGAAAATGTAAGTTCTTATAACGTCATAACAAGTCAAGCAAAAAATGTACAATTGAGAGGAATATGTTAGTTAATGCAGAGAAAAACATATGCATCTTTTTTTGTCATAGTGTTTACCACTCCTGCTTCTGGGACATCAATGATTGCACATTGTAACAATGCAATAGACTAGAAACTTGATTTAAGTAAAGGCTGATTTGTAATTCATATATACAGAATAAAAAACAGTACATCCTCCCAGCACGCCCACAATCGTGCTGAATGACGCGTGGAAGAGAGCGAGGAACGAAATGGGAGTAACAATCCAGGCTATTTGCTCTGAGACCAGCATAATAATTTAATTAAACAAGTGAAGTCCAGCACGATTGTGCCCAAATGTATCAATTGTGGTTAACGCGATTGTGGCTTAAAACACTTTATCAATTGAAGTTAGAAGCAAAAGCCTACAATTACTTTAGCACTGTTTTGTGCTGCTCTGAGACAAGCATGGGGACTCTGAGAGAAGTCTACTCCCTCCTCCCCACCGGGGATTTGAACCCTGGTCTCTCGTCTGCACGACACAGGGATTTTTTTTAGCTAAATAGCCTAGTACTGTACTTCTGACCGTCACGTGGTACAGCGCCATATTTTACGTTCCATCCTAACAGAAACCCAGAGGGTTTTTCGGTTTTCATTGAAAAGAAATGCCATAATATTAATCAAATGAATTAAGCAAGGACCAGTCAAAAGATGGGACACACCTACTCATTCCACGATTTTTCTGTATTTACCATTTTCTACATTGTAGAACAATAGTGAAGACATCACAACTATGAAATAACACCGGTCTCCCGCATGCCCTGCATTCTGTAGTACAGACATGGCCTGCTCTCCCTTAAGCAAGGAATTAGGCACTGTCCCATGTTTACTACGGTATGTATTGTAGACTGCACAATAGCCTAATAAACAAATAAATACATTTTGTTAATAAAATAATGATAAAAAATACTCTTTCAGAATGAAAATGTTTATTTAGTTATGGATCCGTAATGAATTACTATGGGAATAAATATCACTGATCTACAGAAATATTGTAACAAAGTTGTCTAATGAAGGTAAATAATTTAGAATCCTCCAATCCTGTAGTCACGTTGTACAGCGCCATATTTTCCATTCCATCCTAATGGAAACCGTGTGGGTTTGTTTTTCATTTTTATCTGAATAGAAACACCATAATATTATTCAAATTAATTAAGCCAAATTTCTTAAAATCAATCCCATATACTATGTTATTATAAAAAAGGATTTCAATTCTCTGGTAATGCCAATACGGAATACTATCAAATGCTTCTCAAAGATCCCCTCTGATGGTCAAACTATCAATAACTTGCAGTAACAGAAAAAATGGCTGACAATTAAATGACTTGCCACAGAATGCTGCGGCAGCACACAAAGTGTGCCGCAGTATGACGCAACTTTTAAAGGAGGAATTTAAAACTTGCACAAGACAGTTCACAGAATTGTCCATTTTGAGAAACTTTGCCAATGTATTAATTACTACATTTAGGTAACGTTAGATAGTTAATCCAGAGATTCTTACCTTTGCCTCGATTCGGCAGTCTCGTCCAGATCATCATGGCATTTTGTAATTCCTTTTGATAGCCCCATTAGCACATTAGAAGGAAATATATTGATAAAACTCACCTTGTCCTAGAGAGATTTACACGGTTATGAAAAATTTACGCCAGGGTAAATCTGTACGAAATGCAGCCCTTATTTTAAGTGTTTCTAAAATCCCTAATGGGAAAAATTTATGTTGGAAAAATTATTGGAACCATTTCCCTGTTTGACTGCTTTATGGGTATTATGACTCATACTGTGGAATATGTGGCCGTCTATAGAAATTGTCATTATGGGCCTTGTGTCAGTTAAACTGCAGTATCGAAGCAAGACTTTAGGAACAGTAGAAACCGTGCTTCTAGACTGGATCCCTGGTCCCTTGGGGTGTGGTACTTGAAATTGGCAATCAAATAAAGCCAGCGGCACAATTTAAAATGAGGTCAACAATTCAGCGGCTGATTGACAAACTAGAGTACAGTGGGATGTATGACAGTCAAGGTTTGAGTTGGATATTTGGTTCTTGGTCTTAAGCTAAAACTGATGTGCTCTTGTTTCTGATCAATGTCAACGTCAATTAACCAATTAACTCAACACACTAATCAAATGTACTCATTTGGGATAATGAGATGCATAGCCAGAGGCCAATAAATATATTTCACAGGAAGTAATCCAGTGATCAAGCTATACCTCTGGTCAGTGTAAAACCTGTCAGAAACATTACACTGCACTGTATGTTTGAGAAAAATAAAGCTATTCTGTTCAAAATGTGCTGTATTCAGTCAATGACATTCACAGATTATATCATGCTACTCTATCTTCTTTATACACCTGGTTGAAAACAAAGAGCTTATAGTTTTACTGAGATACCTAGAGTACCAGAGAAGCCCAGCCACTCCTGGCTATTTTACTTCCCATATAGACAGTGTGGGCACCATCTGTCAATGGCCACGGATGAATGGAGCTGGAAGGAGTCTAAATATGTCTCACAGGGAACTTAAAATCAATTCAATATGGCTCAGTTTATTTCCCAGGTCCTATTTTCTGGAACCATTCACATATATCTCTGCATGGAGCATAAAGAGAGCTGCAGGATCACTGAGGGCCTAGCTGGTTGGTCAACCCACTGCAGCAGACTAGAGCTGAGACGGAATAGAACTCAGGAAACAACCTTATACACACAATCAATGACATCATGCTTCACACGCCAGAGAACAGCCCGTAGGATATTAGAAACAATAGCCTAAACGCATTGCAAACAATGGAGGTATTGTCCACCACCACCTGCAGTAACGGATCAAAACCCATGCTTCACAAGAATCAGGATACGGCTTTAAAACAAAATACTAAATCTGGGGCAGCATTCAAGAGAAAGCTTTTCAAGTGCATACAATATGAACACTGAGAGACGGTATACAACCCCTGGAGTTCATCTCAATCGATACCCAGCAAGATTAGCTCCATTCAGGGACAATGAGGACTGCAGTAGCAAGCAGGTGTTAGTGACAGCTGTAGTAAGGGGGCGTGCTGATGGGGAGAGGCATCGAGAGAGAGAGGGGCATTTTTGTTTTGTGCTGTAGAGAGCAACAGACACACAGCCAGGCTCGACAGGCAGGTAGAGGTCTGCAGGACAGAAAAAGTTGGTTTTACTCACCCAGCATCTGGCTGAAGAGAAGTTGCTCCAGGTCACCCAGGACAGTCACTACCAGCTCTGGATCCACCTTGAGGAAGGAGGATTGGCTCCCATCCCCTTGGCTCTTGGCCTCTGACTCCACAGAAGCTCCCACTGCCTGCTTCTTGCTGGCAGCCTTGGCCTTGCTGGAGAGGATCTCATCATCAGATTTTCCGTCCTCAGGGGCTTTACTCAGGGGCTTTACCTCTGCATACGGCGCCCGGGGGATCCGGCTCTGACTGGGTCTGACCAGACCAGAAGAAGCCGCCAATGGGCTGAAGGTTTTGGGTTTGCCCTGGAAGAGAGAGTGCTCTGACTTGGAGAGGTTGCGTGAGAGTGGCGCACCCCCTCGTCCGCCACCGCCACCCCCTCCTGCCAGCTTGGGCTTGCCTGCCTTGAGGGGTCCTGCTCCAGGTTTGGCCATGTCATCACACCACTTGGGCTCGTAGAGGTGTATCTTTTTCTCTGCATCGGTGAGCACGGCCAGGTTGGTCATGGACCTCTGCTTGCGGAGGTTGGAGGACACTGGAAGCCGCCCCTCAGAGCTACCTGCACGGTACACCCTCAGTTCCCCTCGTTGGGCGCTCTGGGGCACCCCCGACTTGCCCCTCTTGGCTGCCATGCCAACAGCTTTGCCCTCGGCTTGGCCGTACGTTTTGGTGCTTTCCGCCCTTTCCATCTTTAAATCTCCTTCTCTGCCTCCTTTCACGCTACTTCTGAGCATGCCTCCTGCATGAGAGCATTTCAAAAAGCATCAGCAAGGAGAGAGAAAAAAGTCTTCCTTTCAGTCCCCTTATCCTTTCAGGAGAAAACAAGAAAAGGCTAACAAGGCACAGTCCTTGGATTTTTGCTCTTCTTTGCAGACAGATTATTCATTTTTTCCTCTCCTCATTCCCTCTGCCTCTCTCTGTCTGCCTGACAGACTGCTGCAGCAGCTGTTGCAGTGCTGCTCAGGCTCTCCTTTCTCTTCTTTTTCCCCTGTCCTCTCTCTCTCTCTCTCTCTCTCTCTCTCTCTCTCTCTCTCTCTCTCTCTCTCTCTCTCTCTCTCTCTCTCTCTCTCTCTCTCTCTCTCTCTCTCTCTCTCTCTCTCTCTCTCCGTCCTCCCTGGCTCTGTTTTCTACTCCTCCTTTGAGCAGACCCTCCTGCCGCTGAAGCGCACAACAGCAGAATGACAATAGCACCAGACGCAACCACAATCCCTCCTCCTTCCTCTGCCTGTCATCTATCCTCCTCCTCCTCCTCCTACTCCCTTTCTCCATCCCTCCTCCCTTACTCCTCCTCTGTTGCATTTAAAGATGCTTCGCTCTGCCTCAGCAGAATGTGTGAAATGTAAGGGGGTGATGAGAAATGATAAACATGACATTTAAAAAAACTGGATAGCATTATTTTGATCACAGGCTTGTTATCACATGCTCTCGTCTCTCTCTCTCTAACCCTTTGTTCTTCCCACCTCCCTTTCTTCAGGCACGTTCTTCGCACACACAATTATGCATGATTTACTGGTGTGGAAATGTGGAAATGGTGAGGAAATCTGTGTCCAAAACCTCTCAACAACTGGAACATCCAGCTTATCTGTTTATCCTGTCTGAGCTGCCTTATTGCCTAACCCTTGTTTAATCAAAATAAATCATATATTTAAATCTACTGAGTGTTATCAGCATTTTACTTAAGTGGAACACTAGTCTAATGATGTTTCTATGATATAATAGCAATGCTGTCCGATAGGTTTCACAGTGCATCACTACCACATCAGTATCTCCCATACTGTACCAAAATCATATGGAGGTCATCATTTAATATGGACATTACCTGCTTATTCACAAAACAAATTGAATACATAGATTGATAATATGACACATGTATCAACAATTATTGATGGTAAACAAACAAAACAAGGGGCTGATATTTTGGCAGCTGTTTACAGTATGGAGGTTTTCAGGTCAGATCTTCTTTCACTATACAGTATCCCGCCTGGATGAGTGTAAATGGGTCTCAGCAGTGTGAAAGAGGACACACCCTATACCACGAGGCAGCACTTTATTTTACACTACAGAAATAACTAGGTAATGGCGTGGTAAATGGTAATTACACAGTTAACCTGTTAATTACTTGTTTGTTTCTCCGGGATTCAATAAAATAAGCACAACTCGGCACAATCTGATTCAACAATATCCAATTGAATATCAGGTACATACCAGAGGTAATACTATAAGATGTGTTAGCACACTTTGGAAAGAAATGCAGGCAGCATAAGCACTAAACCCAGGGAACAGCATCCAAACTAGACTTTCTTAGTATGCAAGTTAAGTATAGCACTGCAATTACTCAACCAGCATAATTACTGTCTGTTTCATCCCCTCCCCTTAGATCGTGCGTACTTTCATTTACTCTGAATGCTATTTTAGCTCCGCTAATTGTGCTTCTCGAATATTTAATTAATGTATTTATTTTGTCTTGAGACAGGTCTCTAAAATAGATATTTCAAATAGCATAATTTGTATGAATAGTGAATAAATAAAATAACACGGAGTGATGAGCTCTTTTAAGACCCTCCCTTACTGCAGCATCTTTAATGATATTCCACACACACACATATCTCTCAAGAGAACTCTGCAATGCTCCACAGCACATGTATGCACCATGGAAAATGAGGGCGGCTTCACCAGCCAGGAGGCTTTCTGATCACACATGCCCCGGTTCATTAGCCTCTCCACGTTCTATAACAGTAACATAGTACAATATATTTGGCATACATACTCATGATTCTTTTTGCAGATGTATGTATGTCCATAGTATGTGTGTATGATGACTCTTCACAATTGTGCTTCTATTGTTTGAGAAATCAAGGAAGCATTTCTAGGTTGTGCTCAATTTTTCTTATCCAGGATAACCAATCAACTACTGGTAAAAACACTGCATGACCTGGTTTTCTTTGCTTTGATGCAACTGACCAGTTTGTTACAATGCCTTGAGGGCCCTTTCCCACTCTGCTCTCCCACTGTGCCTACACGCTCCACTGGCCTGATATGTAGGTCCCGGGGCGCCTGGGGTTCTTCTGAGACCCATGAAGTCATTTGATGGGTCTTAGCGAGGTGGCCTGAAAACAATGTAACGTCTTGTTCTGGCTCGTCAAAAGCAATACCCCCACGCTTCAGTCCATTGATGATGACCTCACTCCTCACTCCCAAGCTGCTCTGACAAGCTTGGTTCCTGTTGTGTAGACATTGTGGATGGGATTAAGTTGATTACCACATTTTGAAAGTATTTTTTATGTGAACATATTTGTAATATGTAGATGGATAAAAAATGCAATTACATCAAGTCCTTTCAGCAACACTGGTGCATAACCAACATATGAACTGTGCATGAGTCCTCGTAAAGAGAAAGTTAGCACCTAAAAGTAGCTTATACGGCTAAGTAATTTCCTGATTGTTCTGGACATTGAAACATGTTTGAGTGCTGGGCTAATGAACTAAGACATTGTAACATATCTGAGTGCTGGGCTAATGAACTAAGACATTGTAACATGTCTGAGTGCTGGGTTAATGAACTAAGACATTGTAACATATCTGAGTGCTGGGTTAATGAACTAAGACATTGTAACATATCTGAGTGCTGGGCTAATGAACTAAGACATTGTAACATATCTGAGTGCTGGGTTAATGAACTAAGACATTGTAACATGTCTGAGTGCTGGGTTAATGAACTAAGACATTGTAACATATCTGAGTGCTGGGCTAATGAACTAAGACATTGTAACATATCTGAGTGCTGGGCTAATGAACTAAGACGGTGCTTAGAAAACTTTTTATAGTCCCATACCCCTTCAAACATTCCTCCAGCTGTGTACCCCCTATAGCTGTGTACCCCCTGTAGCTGTGTACCCCCTGTACCTCCAGCTGTGTACCCCCTATAGCACCAGGGTCAGCGCACTCTCAAATGTTGTTTTCTGCTATCATTGTAAGCCTGCCACACACACACTATAAGATACATTTATTAAACATAAGAATGAGTGTGAGTTTTTGTCACAACCCGGCTCGTGGGAAGTGACCAGGGCACAAATAATATAATAATAATCAATAATGTTGCTCTTTATTTTGCAATCTTACATATAAAACCTTATTTGAATAACTCACAACAGGTTAATGAGAAGAGTGTGCTTGAAATGATTCACATAACTCTGAAATGTTGGGTTGTATTGGAGAGAGTCTCAGTCTTAAATCATTTTCCAAACACAGTCTGTGCCTGTATTTCGTTTTCCTGCTAGTGAGGGACGAGAATCCACTCTCACATAAGTACTTGGTTGCAAAGGGCATCAGTGTCTTAACAGTGCTATTTTCAAGGCAGGCAAGAAACTCTGAGCGTGGCCCTATCCCGAAATCTGGCAGTGGCTTCTGATTAAATTAAATTTTCACAAAACCGCTTGTTGCAATTTCAATGAGGCTCTCTTGTTCAGATATCGGTAAGTGGACTGGAGGCAGGGCATGAAAGGGAAAGGGGTGTTGGGAAAGTACCTGCGTAATTGCGCACCCAGCTCACTCAGGTGCTTTGCTATATTACATTTGACATTGTCCGTAAGCTTGAGTTCATTTGCACACAAAAAAAATCATACAATGATGGAAAGACCTGTGTGTTGTTCTTGTTAATGCAGACAGAGAAGAGCTCCAACTTCTTAATCATAGCCTCAATTTTGTCCCGCACATTGAATAGATTTGTGCAGAGTATCTGTAATTCTAGATTCAGATCAATCAGGCGAGAAAAAACATTGCCCAGATAGGCCAGTCGTGTGAGAAACTCGTCATCATGCAAGCGGCAGACAAGTGAAAATTATTGTCTGAAGAGGAAACTTTAAGCTCATCTCTCAATGAAAAAAAAATGTGTCAATACTTCTTGATAACCAGCACACTTCTGTATGTTGTAAAAATACACGAGAGTTCAGGGGCCTTGCTTTAACAAACTTAACATTTTTAATTGTAGTGTCCAAAACATATTTCAAACTGTCAGGCATTCCCTTGGCAGCAAGAGCCTCTGGGTGGATGCTGCAGTATACCCAAGTGGCGTCGGGAGCAACTGCTTGCACGCATGTTACCACTCCACTATGTCTCCTTGTCATGGCTTTTGCCTCGTCAGTACAGATACCAACACATCTTGACCACCAAAGTCCATTTGATGTCACAAAGCTGTCCAGTACTTTAAAAATATCCTCTCCTGTTGTGTTGATTTCCAGTGGTTTGCAGAAGAGGATGTCTTCCTTAATTGACCCGCCATAAACGTAATGGACATATACCAGGAGCTGTGCCAGGCCCGCCACGTCTGTTGACTCATCCAGCTGTAACGCATAGAATTCACTGGCTTGTATGCAAAGCAGTAATTGTTTCAAAACATCTCCTGCTATGTCACTGATGCGTCATGAAAGTCATGATCATGATCTGTGTATGTTTTTTGGGCCTTTTCCCCCAGCATGGTCCCAGCCATATCCGTGGCAGCAGGAAGAATGAAGTGCTTCACAATAGTATGGGGCTTGCCTGTCCTAGCCACTCGTTAGCTCACCATATAAGACGCTTCTAGCCCCTTCTTATTAATGTTATCTGTTGCTTTTATACATGTCTTACTACTCGAAAGTCGTCTTAATTCTCGCCCAAAAAACTCCTGTGGCTTATTTTTCAAATTGGCATGTTTTATTTCTAAATGCCTGCGCAAGAGTGAAGGTTTCTCGCGAGAGAGTAACGGTTAATTTGATTGGATGTTAATCATTTGACAAGGCTACCTGTATTTGAAATTGTGTTGTTATTTTGCTGAACAGTAGATGGTTTAATTTTATACTTGGCAGTGACCATTCAGGCGCTAGAAAAAGCTTACCCAACTGTATAGCCCCGTTGGGAAATAGAAATGGACTGTTTGAAAATGTGACAAATATTTTTTTATATATATTTTTTTTATATATATACGTATATATATTTTGAAATTGTGAATCACATTTTTATTTGGCCTACCCCCAACGGCATTGCGCTTACCCCAGTTTGGGAATATCTGAACTAGGACATTGTAACATATCTGAGTGCTGGGTTAATGTACTAGGACATTGTAAGATATCAAATTTGTTACAATGTCCTCGTACATTAACCCAGCACTCAGATGTTACAATGTCCTAGTTCTGTTACAATGTCCTACTACATTAACCCAGCACTCAGATATGTGAGTGCTGAGTTAATGTACTTTGACATTGTAACATACAGTGCCTTGCAAAAGTATTCATCCTCCTTGGCATTTTTCCTATTTTGTTGCATTACAACCTGCAATTTCAATAGATTTGTATTTGTATTTCATGTCATGGATATCCTCAAAATAGTCCAAATTGGTGAAGTGAATTGAAAAAAATACAAATACAAAAAAGGTTGAAGTGGTGCGTGCATATGTATTCACCCCCTTTACTATGAAGCCCCTAAATAAGATCTGGTGCAACAAATTACCTTCAGAAGTCACACAATTAGTTAAATAAAGTCCACGTGTGTGCAATCTAAGTGTCACATGATCTGTCACATGATCTTAGTATATATACACCTGTTCCGAACAGCCCCAAGTCTGCACAACCACAAAGCAAGGGTCATCACTAAGCGAGCATCACCATGAAGACCAAGAGCTCTCCAAACAGGTCAGGGACAAAGTTGTGGAGAAGTACAGATCAGGGTTGGGTTATAAAAAAAATATCTGAAACTTTGAACATCCCACGGAGCACCATTAAATCCGTTATAAAAAAAATGAAAGAATATTGCTCCACAACAAACCTGTCAAGATAGGGCCGCCCACCAAAACTCACAGACCAGGCAAGGAGGGCATTAATCAGAGGCAACAAAGAGACCAAAGATAACCCTGAAGGAGCTGCAAAGCTCCACAGCAGAGATTGGAGTATCTGTCCACACTTTAAGCCGTACACTTCACAGAGCTGGGAGTGGCCAGAAAAAAAAGCCATTGTTTTAAGAGTAAAATAAGCAAACACATTTTGTGTTAGCCAAAAAGCATTTGGGAGACTTCCCAAACATATGGAATAAGATACTCTGTTCAGATGAGACTAAAATGTAGCTTTTTGTCCATCAAGGAAAATACTATGTCTGGTGCAAACTCAACACCTCTTATCACCCTGAGAAAACCATCTTTTTCATTGGCAGGGACTGTGAAACTGGTCAGAATTGAAGGAATGATGGATGGAGCAAAATACAGGGAAATTATTGAGGGAAACCTGATTCAGTCTTCCAGATATTTGAGACTGGGATTGAGGTTCACCTTCCAGCAGGACAATGACCCTAAGTTTACTGCTAAAGAAACACGGGGGAAACATTTAAATGTCTTGGAATGGCCTAGTCAAATCCCAGACCTCAATCCAATTGAGAATATGTGGTATGACTTAAAGATTGCTGTACACCAGAGGAACCTGGATGTGCCAAGCTTATAGAGACATACCCCAAGAGACTTGAAGCTGCAATAGGTTGATCTACAAAGTATTGACTTTGGGTGGCTGAATAGTTCTGCACGTTTTCAGTTATTTTGTTTTATTCTTGTTTGTTTCACAAGAAAAAATCTTCAAAGTGGTAGACATGTTGTGTAAATCAAATGATACAATCCCCCCCAAAATAAATTTTACTTCCAGGTTGTAAGACATCAAAATAGGAAAAATGCCAAGGGGAGTGAATACTTTCGCAAGCCACTGTATCTGAGTGCTGGATTAATGCACTAGGACATTGTAACATATCGGAATGCTGGGTAAATGAACGAGGACATTGTAACATAGCTGAATGCTGGGTTAAAAACGTAATTGGGATCGGTGTACCATCCGGGTTGAGTTAAAGAAGGCTAATGCGATTAGCATGAGGTTGTAAGTAACAAGAACATTTACCAGGACGTAGACATATCTGATATTGGCAGAAAGCTTAAATTCTTCTTAATCAAACTGCACTGTCCAATTTACAGTGGCTATTACAGTGAAATAATACATTGCTATTGTTTGAGGAGAATGCACAGTTTTGAACAAAAAAATGAATAATAAACAAAAGAGGCACATTTGGGCAGTCTTGATACAACATTTTGAACAGAAATGCAATGGTTCATTGGATCAGTCTAAAACGTTGCACATACACTGCCGACCATCTAGTGGCCAAAATCTAAATTGCAGCTGGGCAGGAATAATACATTATGGCCTTTCAAATATGATGGTACAAATAAAATATAAAAGAACAGTTGTTTTTTAATTTGTATTTTATTTTACCAGATCTATTGTGTTCTCCTACATTACTTTCACATTTCCACAAACTTCAAAGTGTTTCCTTTCACATGGTACCAAGAAAATGCATATCCTTGCTTCAGGGCCTGAGTTACAGGCATTTAGATTTGGGTATGTCATTTTCGGCAAGAAATTAAACAAAGGGATGGATACTTAAGAGGACATTGTAACTCATATTTGAGTGCTGCGTTATTGGACTAGGACATTGTAACATATCTGAGGACTGGGTTATTGAACTAGGACATTGTAACATATCTGAGAGCTAGGAGGGAGACACCCTTCCTCAGGAGAGGCCAGGGTGGACCAGCATCCAGAATCCAGCCGCTGCTTTCCCACACATCTGGAGACTAATCTGACTCTACGATTCACCAGCTGTGTGTGTGTGTGTGTGTGTGTGTGTGTGTGTGTGTGTGTGTGTGTGTGTGTGTGTGTGTGTGTGTGTGTGTGTGTGTGTGTGTGTGTGTGTGTGTGTGTGTGTGTGTGTGTGTGTGTGTGTGTGTGTGTGTGTGTGTGTGTGTGTGTGTGTGTGTGTAAGTAAAGAGGCTATGGGGTGGACAGCTCCACAGCTGCCAATGAACTGGAGAGTCTATGTAATTATTCTGTGACGGCTCAGCTGCTGTGGCAAAACCATGATGATGTTGCAACATATCAAAGATACAAAGGAACGTTCCTGCCCAGTGTGTGTGTGTGTGTGTGTGTATGTGTGTGTGGTGTCAAAGAAAAGCAGAAGGATCCTTGATGTCCTACCATAAAGATACAACTCCTTTCAAACATTAATGAAATCATTGTGCTGAGTGGAATGTGAGCCTGAGGGTCCAGGATATTGTAAAAACCTGAATAGTAATGTGAGTGCATTTTCTTCTCCCAACTTTCCCCATATGCTGAATATTAGTATATTCCTGCTGAGCTCAATATGCTGGAGACCTGTAGAGGAAGGAAGATGAAAACTACTAAGTCATCTTGCTCGTTTCAAGTCTCACCAAAGTGATTATCTTTCTTCCTTTTTTTAACCTGGGAGTGTTTTGTGTGCTGTCATAGAAATAATCCTATTATATTGTTCCTGGACATACCACCATCAATTTCAAAATGTTCACAGGTGTTGTTTCCAAAATGGCTGCCATAGATCAGCTGGTTTAACCTGGTGGTAAGGGTAGGCAACAACACATCTGCCACACTGATCCTCAACACCTGGGCCCGTCAGGGGAGCTAGCTTAGTCCCCTCCTGTACTCCCTGTTCACCCACGACTGAGTGGCCAAGCATGACTCCAACACCATCATTATGTTTCCTGACGACAAGGATGAGACGGCCTATAGGGAGGGGGTCAGAAACCTGGTGGTGTGGTGCCAGGACAACAACCTCTCCCTCAATGTGAGCAAGACAAAGGAGATGATCGAGGGCTATAGGAAAAGGAACGCCAAACAGGCCCCCAATAACATCGACGGGGCTGTAGTGGCAAGAGTTTCAAGTTCCTTGGTACCGGTACCCCGCTTATATAGCCTCGTTATTGTTATCTAATTTTATTTACTTACTTATTTACTTACATTTTTTAAAACTTTAGTTTATTTTGTAAATAGTTTCGATTTCTACTCTATTTCTTGTTGGTTAAGGGCTTGTAAGTAAGCATTTCACGGTAAGGTTGTATTCGGCACATGTGACAAATAAAATTTGATTTGATGAAACTACACACTGATTACACTTATGAAGCCACATACTGATTATACTGACGAAGCCACACAGAGAACATTCTCAATATGGAATAAACATATATCCTCTCAATAGAGAGCGGACCTCTCTTTACCCCTTTATCAATACTGTCTAAGACAAAATGATGGGTTGGAAGAGACCCCAGGGCTGTCCTGAGGGGATGTGAGGCACTCTCTGACAGGAGGCGAAAGTGCGTTCCAGATCAAATCACTGGATCCCTCAGTCCTGCAACTGTCCATTCGGCCCTAAAGACCACTCAACCACTCAACCTCCCACCACCCTCTACTAGGGGAATATAGTGAGGGGCCATCACCCTCTCTCAGAGGAATACAGTGAGGGGCCACCACAGCCTCTCCCAGAGGAATATAGTGAAGGGCCACCCACAGCCTCTCTCAGAGGAATTACAGTGAGTGGCCACCACAGCCTCTCCCAGAAGAATATAGTGAGGGGCCACCACAGCCTCTCCCAGAAGAATATAGTGAGGGGCCACCACAGCCTCTCCCAGAAGAATATAGTGAGGGGCCACCACAGCCTCTCTCGGTCATTACTATAATTAAGAGACACTACAAAGACTTTATAACTACTCAGAAGGCTTTTATAACTACTTACAAGGCTTTTATAGTAAAAGTGGTTTTCTGAGTTCCTTTTCTCATTATCTGCACGCTGGGTGTTCCTAAAGAGTACTAATCAGGGCAACACTTAGACCCCTCTCTCTCCATTACAGGCTCAGAGTGACTTTCGTATTCTCCTTTCATATTCTCCTCTTACTGTAGGTCCATGTTAGTTAAACTATAGGTTGACATTGTGTTTTTTTGTAGACAGGGATGTTTGCAAATTGATATTTTTGCAGAATGACTATTCCAATGTCCAATCCTCATGTCCCTTAGCAGTCTGAAAACTTGGTACTAAACATTTTCACAGACATGTCACTGTGAAATGAATCGCTATGTTCCTATTCAACATTTGAAGATGCAAAACATATACATTCTCTGGAAAGAATAAAACAGACAATGGAGTTTAAAGTTAAGATCTTCGAATGGCTTTTTAAACAGTTTTGACATACATTTCACGGCAAGTGTACTCCAGAGATGTAGAAACATTTTGGAAACCGTCGTATGCTGTATGGGTTTTAAGATTGATTTTGACAGTCGGGAAAACATATTTTCCCACATGTGCGTTTACGAAAAACAGTATTTATATAACAGCAGCAGTGAGATGCAGTTGTGACAAACTGCTGGAGGAGATCCTAGGTCCTGATGTATAAAACAGGTGGGGAGTAATGAAGTGTTTACTGTACTGTATGTTGGCAGTCTCTGTAGTGAGAACTAGTGAAAGGGCCGGTGCATACTAACAGTGGAATACTATAACAACCAGTACATATTTGTGTGACATGCTGTCCTGTTTACTGAAAGACAACTGCTTGTCAATATGTCCTAATTTGCTGTGTTGCCATGACTGACAAAAAGATAGGGTGTGATCTGTTAGCAAAATAAAAGATAGGGTGTGATCTGTTAGTAAAATAAAAGATAGGGTGTGATCTATTAGCAAAATAAAAGATAGTGTGTGATCTGTTAGTAAAATAAAAGATAGGGTGTGATCTATTAGCAAAATAAAAGATAGTGTGTGATCTGTTAGTAAAATAAAAGATAGGGTGTGATCTGTTAGCAAAATAAAAGATAGTGTGTGATCTGTTAGCAAAATAAAAGATAGTGTGTGATCTGTTAGTAATTTAAAAGATAGGGTGTGATCTGTTAGTAAAATAAAAGATAGTGTGTGATCTGTTAGCAAAATAAAAGATAGTGTGTGATCTGTTAGCAAAATAAAAGATAGGGTGTGATCTGTTAGTACAATAAATGATAGGGTGTCATCTGTGATATAAAGTAGCTTACCATGGTTGAATCATCTGATAAAAACTCTTAAGGATCGTCCCCTTTTTTTCAATTTTCGCCTACAATTCTAACTGCCTGTAGCTCAGGCAATGAAGCAAGGATGTGCATATTCTTGGTACCATTTGAAAGAAAACACTTTGAAGTTTGTGGAAATGTGAAAGGAATGTAGGATAATATAACACATTAGATCTGATAAAAGATAATAAAAAGAAAGAAAAACTTTTATTTAAAAAAAAATTGTACCATTATCTTTGAAATGCAAGAGAAAGGTCATAATGTGTTATTCCAGCCCAGCTGCAATTTATATATTTGCCACTAGATGGCAGCAGTGTATGTGCAAAGGTTCAGACTGATCCAATGAACCATTGCATTTCTGTTCAAAATATTGTGTCAAGACTGCCCAAATATGCCTCGTTTGTTTTTTAATACATTTTCATGTTGAAAACATGAATTCTCCTCAAACAATAGCATGGTATTCTTTCACTGTAATAGCTACTGTAAATTGGACAGTGCAGTTAGATTAACAAGAATTTAAGCTTTCTGCCAATATCAGATATATCTATGTCCTGGTAAATGTTCTTGTTACTTACAACCTCATACTAATCACATTAGCCTACATTAGCTCAACCGTCCCGCAGGGCACCCACCAATCCTGAAGAAGTTTTAAAACATGGTCCGGGGACAGAATTGATCCTAACCATAGAGTGAAATGTAAATAGATTTCTGTTGACAATGAACATGGAAAAACAACATTATTGGACAGCATAGTTGGAAACAATCCCACCACCTGCATCCTGCGAAATCCCAATTCAACCTGTGATCACAAGCGACAACAACAAAAGATTGTCTAGAAACATTTTCCAATGGTTTTATGTTTCCTCAAGGATATCAGAGTACAATTGACCATAGTTTCTACTAGTCCTGGTATATGCAAAATCATGACCAAATGTAAGGCTGTTTCTTTGTACATTTGGCCTCAATGCCTCAGATGAGAGCTCCAGATCAGAGAGGATGCATACACTGTAAATACAAAAGTATATGGACACCCCTTCAAATGTGTGGATTTGGTTACTTCAGACACAGTCTTCTCAGAAGAGTGGAGGCTGTTATAGCAGCAAAGTGGTGACCAACTCCATATTAATGGCCCTGATTTTGGAATGATATATTTGACAAGCAGATGTCTACATACTTTTTGCCAGTTTGTCAGGATGGATTTAGACAGATAAGTGTCTGAAAACGACTACAAATACCCATAAAGCCTGCTCAGATAACCTACTACAGCAGGAGGACTAGATTTGGTACCAAACCCTGGATCTGGAGATTTGTGTAACACCTTAATCACATTGGTGTAGGACTGGGGCAGTAAACCCTATGACATATTTTCATTGAATTGGTTAAAAAGAATGTCTACAAGATGTTTAATGGAAGTCGAACCGAATGTGGTATCCAAAACCAGTTTGTTCTTCAATCCTCAAGCAGTAGTATACTTTGTCGTTGAGTTAAATAGGCCAACCCTAATACTAGTACTGTACAGTGAACGTGGTGAGACAACGAGTGAATGTGACTCACCCAGGTCATCACAGCACACCTCCATGGAGTCAGAGGAGCAGTCACTCAGGTCCTCCAGAGAAGAGGCATCATCATCCTGGACATTCAACCTACATGCACAGCATGACCATCAATTTGCACCACCATACAATTCTGTCAGTGTAACTGATAGAACAGGGACATTCATATAATACATTTTTACACTACAATATGTTGTACTGAATAGCCTATATAATAATGTGTTCCCACTAGGCACCTGGTTGACTCAACGTTGTTTCCATGTAATTTCAATGATATTATATTGAACCAAGTGGAACAGATGTTGAATTGACATCTGTCCCCAGTGGATTGTCTTAAACGTATTCCAGACATTCTCCTAGTGAGTATACATTAAAGAAGAGCTGATGCTATCAGTGTACCCTTACCTGAACCTGAAAGGTGCCACAGTGGCCATGTTACTACGGGCTGGCTCACTCCCTCTGCGTGGCACACTGACTGTCTGCCTGGTACCACCACCACCACTCTGGCTCAGATGGGACGCTCTATGTTTGTTGTTGGACATGTCTTTTTTAGGAGCGATCATGCCATGGCAGGAGAGGTTCCTCGGCTCCCTCTGCTCCTGACGGGTGGTCATCAACACAGCGCTGATCAGATTCCCGTTCCCTGTTTTAGTGTTGGAGAGCCTGCTTTGGCCTGAGTGGAGATCACCACCAGAGAGCTTCGACAGGGCATCCTGCGCATCTCCATTATCGTCCAGACGGCTGTGGCGAACCCCGCCTGAGGCCCAGTTCCCATTGGCATTTCTCCTGGTGTGAAGTTCTCGAAAAGCCTTCTGGGATAAAGCATTGCTGCTGCGGAGGTCCAGGGTGTCCTTGGAGCGTGGTGGTGGTGTCTGTCTCTTGGGGACCTGGGGGCTGCTGTAGGCTGACCGGCTGATGGTGCCTCTCTCTGGGGCATAGGAGACTCTGGAGGAGGAGCCAGTGGGACAGATACCACCCCTCAAAGCTGCACTACTCAGCAGTTCATTTGAAAAGGATGAAGATGATGAAGAGTAGGAGGGATGCATTTTGGTGCTGAGTTGAAACTGTGCTGTGGAGTTAGATAGGGCGCTGCCCCCCTGATGTTTGGGGTCCAGTTTGGAGAGGGGGGTTATCCTCTGGGGAAGGGGGATACCAGAGACCAGACCTGAGCTTGGTTGGGCCTGGGATATGGTCTTGATGTTCACACCGCTGCTCATGGTTTTCTGAAAGAAAAATAATTTTAAAAATGACATGATGCTCTTCATATTTCATATTTCAGCCTTTGTTTACATGTGGATGAGACCAAGTGAAAGTCTCCAAACTATTACCATGCTACAATTGATTGATTCTAAATTGTTGCCTTTTTCATGGTGTTTTCTTGACTACAAATGTCGGATCTTAATTTAATCCCTTTCAAATCAAATTTTTTTTGTTGATCACATGCTTTGATAACAACAGGCGTAGTTTCACTAACAGTGAAATGCTTACTTACGGGCCCTTCCCAACAATGCAGAGAGAAAGAAAAATGAGAAATAATAGAAAAGCAAATTAATAAAAGTCATAATAAATACACAATGAGTAACACAACTTGTCTATATACACGCGGTACCAGTACCGAGTCGATATGCAGGGGTACGAGGAAATTGAGGTAGATATGTACATACACACTAAGATTAAAGTGACAGATAATTTAGTCACAGGAGGAAAATAATCCTGCGTTAGGTGTTTGTATACAATGCAGTTCTTTTCTTTTACTTATTTTTTCAATTGAACCTTTATTTAACTTATTTAAGTCAGTTAAGAACATATTCTTATTTACAATGCCGGCCTACACCGGCTGTCACTGGCATTACCGTGCCTTCTGTAGGCTACGTGCAAGCTTCAGAGAGTCTTGTGCCAATTCATATGTGGATTATAATACATTGACATATATGTAAGGGGTAAATGTTTTTGTTATGCTTTTTTTTAATCAATTGTTTTATTATATGTTGAAGGCAAGCAATAGGCAGAACAAATGTTTTTGGTTGCCTCAGTGCCTGTGTGGTCACGCGGTTAAACGCCATTGACCCCAGCAAACAAATGCCAGAGTCGACATAGCTTCCAATTCATCCCACTGCTCTTTGACTGATGGATGAATGCAATCGGAACAACGTTTTATAACAGGCAAGCAGGCAAGTCCAGTAGAAATCAAGTATTTCCTTGTTCAACATGGCAAATCTACTCTGGCAATTTACCAGATACCTTTTATGAATGGAAACTAATGTTGGTGTAGCCTACTGTTATTATTTTATTTGTTATCTATTTATGTTATCCAAAAGTGTCTGGTATGGTTATTTCTTATCAGAATCGGGGGTAAAATATCCCTGGACTGTCCATATTTGACATGTGTAAAAAAATCAGGGAAATCGGGGGATTGAGTTATTTGTTACAGAAGGGCGTGGGTCAGAATTGAACTCACACCGACATTGTAAGCCTATATGTGCTCTCTGAAGGCAGTGTTCCTAACTGCTAGACCGACACCAGGCCACTATTGAACTACATTTTGACCCTAGTATACACTTGACACTTGTCATAGCCTAGTGGAGACCAATATCAATCTTGTGTTATCAAGCTATATAAAACCATAGCTGTTGATATGTATGGCTGCATTTCAGATACATTTTTGAGCATTTGAAGGGTGTAGAACTAGGACCTAGGCCTATAGCGTTTTAGCGACAGAGAACATTATTTTGATAGCAAGCCCAGATCACACTGACTTGACTGCCTTCGCGTGGAGAGGAAGAGAACTGCTCATTTTCAGTCAACTCACGAGGCTCATTTAAATTTCCTGATGCAGCAGGTAAATTCTCTGCGACAACAGAGGGATTTTGTTAAGATCTGACATCTGTCCTTCCTGAATATCAAAAATCAGTAGTTAGGTTACTGAACATATCATATGGACTCAATCAGAAACAAATTGAGGGGTGTTGTAGAGCTCCATGTGTGTGGTCCTGCTTCGTGGGAGACTAGGGAGAACACGTGCATGTGTTTATCTCATACAAAATATACTGTGGATCATATTCTTGCAAGCCGTAGGAGACGGAAAATGGCATGATTCTTGTAACATTTGTTCTACACTATACTGGACAACAGGTGAACCTACCAGTCTGTCTGTCTGACACACAGAGAAAGAGAGTGCGTTACTGTCTATAGATTCACTGTATGTCCTGTCATATATGATTTCAACAGAGGATCGGGAATGCGTGGGGACGTGGGTACTTGAATTGAGTGTCATGAAAGTCACGTCAAATAAAATAGAATTGTGTTAATATTTTAATTCTCATCATTTCGGTTGGAGCAGCTTTGCCACAAACATATTCCATCATTCCCCCCTCCCTCCAGTGAACTGCATGCTGGGAGAGTCAGTGACAGACTGACATCATTTGGCACACGCAGCAGGACTGCTGGCCCTTTAAGGTAGTGCCAGCAGCACCCCACCCCACCCCTCCCCAACTCACGGTCTGGTCATGTCCCTGGTTCATGCTACATCTTAAAATATATTTGTATAGGTTGCGTACACATATTTAGCAGATGTTATTGCAGGTGTAGAGAAATGCGTGTGTTCCTAGCTCCAGCAGTGCAGCAATATCTAACAATTCACAACAATATACACATATCTAAAAGTAAAATAATGGAATTAAGAAATGTATAAATATTAGGACGAGCAATTTTCTGAGTCCGGAGTATAAAAATATATATGTGATGTACATTATAGACATTATGGACTCCACCCTGTGCTACGGTAACCATGGCCTCCCCATCAACACCCAGCCCCTGTCTATCACCCTCATATCAAAACAAAAGAAAACAGCAGCATCTTTGTCGTGGGGGACTTGTTAACATGTTCTGCTGCAGCTGCACAGTAGATCGCCAGAGACAATCACTATAAGATACTCAATGTAATATATAATTGGACCTGTAGTTAATTTAGTCCTATTTGCCCTCCTGCACAACACATGGCTCCTTGTCTCTGTTCCAGATGACCCATTCAGTAATCATCGGAGTGGAGATAAACAAACAGGCCAGTGCCTTGAACAACCTGGAGGTACGGCTAGTAAGGCCTGCATTTACACATGTAATGTAGGCATAGTAGGAGCGCAGCAGATGTTACCACACGCACACACTGTATGAACTAATGCATGTGGACATGCACGCACACACACACACACACACACACACAGAAACTCACAGGTACAGACACTCACACAGAAACTCACACACACACACACACACAGAAACTCACAGGTACAGACACTCACACAGAAACTCACAGGTACAGACACTCACACAGAAACTCACAGGTACAGACACTCACACAGAAACTCACAGGTACAGACACTCACACAGAAACTCACAGGTACAGACACTCACACAGAAACTCACAGGTACAGACACTCACACAGAAACTCACAGGTACAGACACTCACACAGAAACTCACAGGTACAGACACTCACACAGAAACTCACAGGTACAGACACTCACACAGAAACTCACAGGTACAGACACTCACACAGAAACTCACAAACTACATATCTGCACATGTGCATGCACACACACACACACACACACACACACACACACACACACACACACACACACACACACACACACACACACACACACACACACACACACACACACACACACACACACACACACACACACACACACACACACACACACACACACACACACACACAGAAACTCACAGGTACAGACACTCACACAGAAACTCACACACACGTACATATCTGCACATGTGCATGCACGCACGCACACGCACACACACACACACACACACACACACACACACACACACACACACACACACACACACACACACACACACACACACACACACACACACACACACACACACACACACACACACACACACACACACACACAGAAACTCACAGGTACAGACACTCACACAGAAACTCACACACACACACGTGCACACACACACCACACAAACACACACATTGATGAACATGAATAGATTTGACATTAATGACAACGGAGTGACTGGGTGGTTCGAGCCCTGAATGCTGATTGGCTAACAGCCGCGGTATATCAGACCGTATACCACTGGTATGACATTACTGCTCTAATTACATTGGTAACCAGTTTATAATAGCAATAAGGCACCTCAAGGGTTTGTGAAATATGGCTAATATACCACACCTCCTCGGGCCTTATTGATTAAACATACACTGCTAGCCTATAGTCTGCTGATTTGGTTTAAACTAGTCAACGTGATAGTGTTTGTTTATCAACATTTACAAACCCACTGTACCTCTGAATCTTGCCACAGATGACATCCAGTAGAATGCAGCCCATATCTACAGAGCACACCACACACCAAGATGTTAGATTAACAAGATGTCTCCTGTTAGGACACACAGAGACCTAGAACCAGACAGGAGTGGAGTAATCACAACGAGACCTAGAACCAGACAGGAGTGGAGTAATCACACAGAGACCTAGAACCAGACAGGAGTGGAGTAATCACAACGAGACCTAGAACCAGACAGGAGTGGAGTAATCACACAGAGACCTAGAACCAGACAGGAGTGGAGTAATCACACAGAGACCTAGAACCAGACAGGAGTGGAGTAATCACACAGAGACCTAGAACCAGACAGGAGTGGAGTAATCACACAGAGACCTAGAACCAGACAGGAGTGGAGTAATCACACAGAGACCTAGAACCAGACAGGAGTGGAGTAATCACACAGAGACCTAGAACCAGACAGGAGTGGAGTAATCACACAGAGACCTAGAACCAGACAGGAGTGGAGTAATCACACAGAGACCTAGAACCAGACAGGAGTGGAGTAATCACACAGAGACCTAGAACCAGACAGGAGTGGAGTAATCACACAGAGACCTAGAACCAGACAGGAGTGGAGTAATCACACAGAGACCTAGAACCAGACAGGAGTGGAGTAATCACACAGAGACCTAGAACCAGACAGGAGTGGAGTAATCACACAGAGACCTAGAACCAGACAGGAGTGGAGTAATCACACAGTGACCTAGAACCAGACAGGAGTGGAGTAATCACACAGAGACCTAGAACCAGACAGGAGTGGAGTAATCACACAGAGACCTAGAACCAGACAGGAGTGGAGTAAAAAGAGGAAGGGCTATTTTTGCCATAAAACTAGACTTACATGTGTAAAATTGTAAAACAGTAATATGAATCTGTTCTGAAAAGGCTTGACAGACTTAAATAGAGAGGACGGTTATTTTCTTACCGAACTGCAGATTTCCTCTTTCAAGCAAAGCCAGGATAATTCCACTGTAAGTCCTAAGCAGTCGTGCATATGTCAGTGTTCCCTACCAACTGCTAACCACTGCAATGGGATAAACCTATGATGAAGAATACAATTGAAGAGCCACATGCTGCGTTGGGGAGAGTGTGTGAGTGGGGGTCAGAGGATGCTGTACACAAAACAAGCCAATGGAAGAGCTAAAAAGGAGGATTAAATGTATTGTAACAGGATGTTTGTAACCTCTCTCTTTTTCTCTCTTATTTAATCTCTCTGTCACACACACATTCCACACACGTCACACCAACCCACACACACACACACACTGACATGCACACACACACATACACATGAGCGTGCTCATACACAAGCGTACATGCACATGAGCACACACATGCACGCACACACACACACACACACACACACACACACACACACACACACACACACACACACACACACACACACACACACACACACACACACACACACACACACACACACACACACACACACACACACACACACACACACACACACACACACAGTGACTCATATTGTTTGTGTGACATCATGCCAAGCTGCAGAGGCGGCAAGCTCATGGCGTGTACAGGGGCATGTGCCCCCTCAAATTTGTCATGTAAAAATCTAATATTTATTTTATATTTTTGTTGTTGTTGTTTTCCTCTGTAATCCAACTAGGCACTAGCAATTGTATGAAGTTGTCTTTAGCTATCCCAGATAGGTTCCCAATCTCCCAACCTCATAACTAGCTACCAAGAAGCCCTCTTCAGGCTATTCTAAATGTTCTGCCTAAAAAACAAAAAGGCTAAATTCATTTTTAATTGCTAGTTGCAGAGCCCTTACCATTCAGGGCAGAGTCTTACTATCCAAAGTTGAGGGCATTTCAAGTTTAGTACAGCCTGTACGCTTATGCATTATCTCTTTATGTTGAACCTGAGTCTTGTAAATGCCATTGATTCACTCTTGTTTCAATTCCGAGGGAAAAACTCAACTGAAAAGTCAAATGTGAAAAGAAAACCTGTTGTTAGGGGATGTTCAAATTGCGGTTTTAATGTGCTGGATTTACAAACAATCAATCATCTTTAAGTTGAACTAGATTGAACATTGTGAAATTACAAATAGATCTTTATATACAGCAATAAACAGATGTTGTGCTCTCAAATCAGTGCGATTACTAACATTCTTCATTAACAATATGGGCAAAATGAATTGTTGACAATGGAAAAGGTGGGAATGTTGTTCCCTTGTCATATACATTTCTACATTTACTTTCAATATAGCATTAAAAATAGCTTTCCAGATGGCATCCGCGATGCAAATATTGAGTGGTGACTAAAACAGCCTGGTCAAATCTGGGTCCCAAGGCCAAACTATTTGAGAACTACTGCACTACAGCTGACCACTACACTCTTAGAAAATGAGGTACTGTCTAGAACTTAAAAGGGTTCTCCGGCTGTCCCCATAGGAGGACCCTGTGAAGAACCATTGTTGGTTCTAGGTCGATCTCTTTTGTTTCAAAGTATAACTGTTTTAGATTCCATGTAGATCCCTTTCCATAGAGGGTTCTACATGGAACCCAAAATGGTTCTACCTGGAACAAAAAAGGGGTTTTCCTGGAATCCAAAATGGTTATTCTATGGGGACAGCTGAAGAAACCTTTTGGAACCCTTTTTTCTAAGAGTGTAGGAAGAAGGAGAACAAGCTTTATATAACAGTCCCGTCCTCATATTTCTGTTAAATTTAGATCAGAGTCCCAGATTCCACATTTCCACTGCCACTTCCTGTGCTGTGTGTTCTGGGTCTGTCAGAATGGAGCTTATCTGACAGGGGCAGAAACAGGGGGGCAGAAACAGGGGGGCAGAAACAGGGGGACAGAAACAGAGGGGCAGAAACAAGAGGGCAGAAACAGGGGGCAGAAACAGGGGGCAGAAACAGGGGGCAGAGACCGGGGGCAGAAACAGGGGGCAGAAACAGGGGGGCAGAAACAGGGGGCAGAAACAGGGGGCAGAAACAGGAGGGCAGAAACAGGGGGCAGAAACCGGGGGCAGAAACTGGGGGCAGAGACAGGGGGGCAGAGACAGGGGTGTGCGCAAACACACTCACAGATGCACAGTCAGACACAGTCACTCACACACACACTCACAGATGCACAGTCAGACACAGTCACACACACAGACACAGAAACAGAAAAAGAAACACACACACACACACACACACACACACACACACACACACACACACACACACACACACACACACACACACACACACACACACACACACACACACACACACACACACACACACACACACACACACACACACACACACACACACACACAGAAACTGACAGTCAAACACACACACACAGACAGGCAGGCGTGTGGGGACAAGAGGGAGCAGCAACACAACACTGTGGCTCGTCTTCCATATGACCAAAGGCCCCCAGTGAGAAAACGACACGTCTATGTGTCTCCATGACAGAAAGCTCACAGCTCTGATTTATCTTATAACATGGCCTCCAGCAGAGAGGCATCAGTGTTCTCCTTCCCTTTAACATCTCTGTCTCATGACGATTACCATCTTGAGTGATTGGAAAATGAGCTGGTTGACAAGAAACACCTATGGTGTGTTTCACATATTTTCACATATTTTGAATGTTTTCCATCATTTTATATTGTTATCTAGAAATGATCATATTATTTATGGTTTAATGTTATTGTAATATGATCACTGTAATCCTTTGTTCTGCTGTTTAATAACCATGATGAGGATTTACAGATAAAGCTCAAAATGATGAAACTGGATCTAGAGTCGGATTAATATTCCATATGTTCACTAACCGAAAATGGCTATAATAGGATTAATACAATACTTATCTTATTTTTTTTGCCTGCACAAATTTGCAGGCAATGGAGTGTATTGTATGTACATTGCATGTATGTATAGGTTACTTTCTGAATTATTCACAATACTGTAAATAGAACATTCAAATAACTCCCTGTCTTTATTCTCTGGGCTGTGGACTAGACAAACCTGATGTGACATCGATGTCCACAGAAGGGAAGAGGTGACTGAGACTCAGAGGTCAGTGTTTAAAACAGGACAGGACAAAGTGTATCACTAGGTCACCCGTCCAAACCTGGGTCCCAGTGTTAGCATCACAGCCACCTGGATAACAGCCTGGGAAAAGCCTGGGAGCCAGGCCTTCCGTTTCCCAGAACAGATCGCTACTAATCACATTGTTCCTCATTCACTCAAGCTAGTCAAGCTCACTCCTCAATCCGTCATACAATCTAATACAATTACGGCAGCTATGCAGCAGCCACTCTCCTGAAGGAATGTGTGTGCGTGTGCGTGTGCGTGTGCGTGTGCGCGTGTGCGTGCGTGCGTGCGTGCGTGCGTGCGTGCGTGCGTGTGTGTGTGTGTGTGTGTGTGTGTGTGTGTGTGTGTGTGTGTGTGTGTGTGTGTGTGTGCGCGTGTGTGTACACAGTATGTGTGCATGTGTGGGATACAATAGGTTGGCTGAAATTGCTATCTTGTGAAAGCAAAAGGAGTCCATCTTAAAAGTGAGAGTTGCAGCTATACTTTCCCCACTTGTCATCCATTTAGCTGTTATACCTTTGTCTCCCACTACTGAGCCATTTACTGTAGAAGCACATCTATGTAAGCAGTTATCAAATGAGCTATGGATTAAAACAGCCAGGTCGCCCATGATACAAGTCCGTGTTCAACATCCCTCCATGTCTGAGGACGTCAGGTGATGACATGGAAACCGGCCCCTAGGGGCAACAGTGAGTACTGTTATCTTCAAATAGGTTTCAGTTTTGCCTTGGTTATGGAGGATGGGTGTAAGCACCTGCCACTGGTGCCAAAGGTTACATGTTCAAATCCAGTAACAGAAAGCAGTTTTTGCCATTTTTGTTTTAAACCTATCCCAAACTTTAGGCCCTCATTGTAAATTAAGAATTTGTTCTCAACTGAGTTGCCCAGTTAAAACTTGTTGGGGATAGGGGGCAGTATTTTCACTTTGGATGAATTGCATCCTACTCTGTCCTAGATTGCTAATATATGCATATTATTATTACTATTGGATAGAAAACACTCTGAAGTTTCTAAAACTATTTGAATTATGTCTGTGAGTATAACAGAATAGGGCAGGCAATCTTCCAAACAGGAAGTGAAATTCTGAATACATGTCTAATTTCAAGTCATCGCCTATTCACTTCCAAATAAGATATTGATCTGGTAGCACTTCCTACGCCTTCCACTAGATGTCCGCATTCAGTAGAACGTGGAATGGAGCTTCTGCTGTGAACTTTGACCGAATGGGAGGGGAAATAGTCACTGTCTTGGCAGAATGCAATTTCCCTGTGGCGCATTTGTCTGCTGATGTCACCGTCGTTCCATTTGTCTGCTGATGTCACCGTCGTTCCATTTGGCTGCAGATGAAAACGTATGATCCGATTGGAAGATTGATTCTCTACTTAGTTTGACCAGTTTATTTGACCTGAAATATATCTTTTTGAAGTTTTCGTCCGAGTTCTCCTGGACCAGCGTCAGCTTTTGGGCACGTGAGCTGAAAGTGCTAGCAAATGCCGCTAATTGGACACTAGTATTGAACATTATGGAACAAAACAACAATTTATTGTGGAACTAGGACTCCTTGCACTGCATTCTGATGAAAGATCATCAAAGGTAAGGGAAAATTTATGATGTAATTTCGTATTTCTATTGACTCCAACATGGCGGAGGAATATATTTACGTCTGAGCGCCGTGTCAGATTATTGCATGGTAGGCTTTTTTCGTAATGTTTTTATAAAATCTGACACAGCGGTTGCATTAAGAACCAGTGTATCTTTAATTATATGTAGAACATGTATCTTTAGTCAAAGTTTATGATGAGTATTTCTGTTATCTGGCGTTTATGATGAGTATTGAGTATGAGTTTTTCTGTTATCTGGCATTTATGATGAGTATTGAGTATGAGTATTTCTGTTATCTGGCATTTATGATGAGTATTGAGTATGAGTATTTCTGTTATCTGGCATTTATGATGAGTATTGAGTATGAGTATTTCTGTTATCTGGAATTAATGCCTTAACTGAACCTTAAAAACTTTGAAATGTGACATTGGGAACAACTTTGAAATTTGACATTTGAAAAACATGGATAAACATCTAATTCTGAAGTGAGACTGTGAGAGCTTGAGAGAATCCCCACAATACGGTTTGTTATCATTTTTGGTAGTGATCTGGTCATCCGGAATCACAACAACTCAAGGGCTTCTGCCTCAGCAAAGCGTGAAACGTTGTCACTAACCCATCTCTTAACCAATTTACCACATGGTGATGTCACCATGGAAAGCCGAAACTGCCGCTCATGCAAACCTGCTGATTAGAAAGTCCTATGTAGATAGTATTTTTAACTAGCAACTATCAGGGAATATCACTGATCACATTTATTCACACTTTTACAGTGTTAGTTTCATCAGCTGTTGTACAATAACACAGGAAAAACAAAACACAGGAAAAACAGCCATTTAAACACTCAATTCTGAGTGACAAGCTAAGCTCCCACAGTATATATAGGATTATTCCTGAACCTTTGTCTTTCTCTGCCACAGCCACAGCCACTGTAGGTTTAGGGAGAGTGTGTTACTAGTTTGGCGCAGAAGGGACATTTTTTTGTCAGTTGACTCCTTTTTCACATATATTTTCTGCTTAGTCACAAACAGGCTTTTTAAAAGAACAGACTTGCCAAATCCAAAATGGCCAAACCTCGAAGGCAGTCGTCACAGCAGGGAAAGTACACCCTGCCAGCGCCAATCAACCCTGTGCCATCCCACACAAACAAGCAAGACCCCTGCAGTCAAAGTGTTATGTAACTGACACAGTTTTCTCAATTGAATTCTGACTATTACTGCAGGAATAGAAGGATGAGGCTGTAGTGCAAAGACCATTGATGCAGCCAAGAGCGTAGGAGTGGGACCATCATTCTGAGCTGCTTAGCCTACAGATCTACAGACAAGTAGGTCAGTAGAATGCAGAATGGTATAAAAGTGAAGGAAGAAGCACTGGATATTGAATAACTGCCGTTCTGCAGCTATTTTACCTTAAATGGCGCAGTGGAAGTGAGATTCAGTTCATGCATATGAAATCCAAAAATTAATTTCTACTTGTCTTCCTGGTGCAGGTAGAGGTGGATGAGACTCTTCATGGTTGTCTTGAATCATTTCCCTGGAGTTTCTCTTTGCATTGTCTACATACATAATGTGACAGTTCATATGGAGTTAATGCATGAAGTAATCCTTAAAACCCTGTCAGTCCTGAGACCTCGGCAAAAATCAGCCTTTCATGTATCTGACTTTCATTTATCTGCCTACCTGTCCCTTATATTTAGCCTCACAATGTAGTGTTTTACCATTTTCTTTTCAGGACAACTAAGTATAATACACATTTACAAGTAGAATACAAATTTGACATAATCAGTTGTATTCATGAGTGTTATTGACACATGCCATTTAAAAAAAGAAGGTCCCCAGAGAAAAAAACTGATAAAAATGAATTTATATAAATGCTGTAAGCACATGAATTGTTTGCTCAGTGGGAAATGAATATTCAACTAGTCAGTGACAGTTTTGTGAAGTTTGTAGTTTGTGACAGCAACTATTTAAGCTTATTACAGTATTATAGACACTATGTCCTACGATTTCCTACGATCTTCTATGTAGAAGAACCACTTACCTTCTGACGACACTTGTGTAGCTTGTGAGCATCATAGAGCAAAACATGTTACATGTGGGTGTTTGTGAGAGTCTCAGCTTTTAATAGATACATTTGACTATTTTGTAGCTATAACCATTCTGTCTCTACAGACCTTTTGTAAAAGAAAGACTCGGTCCCAGGCCCTGGGACCCTTCGGGATGTGCCCTTATCTCACAAACACTGCTCTAGCTCAGCCCCGGTTAATCAACTCAAAAGTTTACAGCTCAAACAGACAATGTTTAAAAAGGGTTGGCAGCCCTAAATCAAGCCGGCTACCAACTACCATGTCTTCCTCTTCATCTTCATGCTGTCAAGATCACTGCAGTTCAGATCAACTCTCATATTGTGTTATGGACATAACATGCCCCATCTGGAGGGGTGCCTGTGGAACTGAGCCGGCTCATCTCAAGCCCATAATCAAACAGATTTATATGGATTGATTGAACACACCACAGGGAAGATATCTATAGATTGATAGAACAGAACACAGGGGAGATATCAATAGATTGATAGAGCACACCTCAGGGGAGATATCTATATATTGATTGAACAAACCACAGAAGAGATATATATAGATTGATAGAACACATCACAGAGGCGATATATATAGATTGATAGAACACATCACAGAGGAGATATATATAGATTGAGTGAACACATCACAGAGGAGATATATATAGATTTATAGAACACATCACAGAGGCGATATATATAGATTGATAGAACACATCACAGAGGAGATATATATAGATTGATAGAACACATCACAGAGGAGATATATATAGATTGATAGAACACATCACAGAGGAGATATATATAGATTGATAGAACACATCACAGAGGAGATATATATAGATTGATAGCAGATATATTGGATGAATCCACACCTCCATCCCCCTGCTACTGTCTCTTCTGCAACAGCTGTTTAGTATAACCTACTTCTAAATCAAAAACAAATCAAAGTTTATTTGTCACCTGTGCTGAATACAACAGGTACAACCTTACAGTGAAATGCTTACTTACATGCTCTAACCAATCTATGATAGTGTATTTAGGGGTAATGTCCAAGACTAAGTTACACATATGGACCGATGGGAGAGGAGTGGCCTTCCCACCTCATCTCCAGCACCCCCTCCACCAGCACCTCCTACCCCTGCTACAGCTCTGCGTCTGGCGCTCCCTAGGGAGTATGAGGAGACGGTGGGTGTCAGGGGTAGTAGGTGCTGGTGGAGGTGCTGGTGGGGAGGAGAGCGTGAGCGTCCTGTCTGACGGGACGAGCCCTGGAGTGGGCGAACACAGTGTGGAATGGCCCAGACTCGGCGAGGGATCATTACCCCGAGTTCACCTGCCGATTACGAGACGTGTTCGATCACCCACCAGAGGGTCGTGCGGCGGGTGAACGGCTGTTCCACCTGCGACAGGAGACGAGGAGCACAGGACTTTGCCCTGGAGTTCAGGACCTTGGCCGCAGGAGCGGGGTGGAACGACAGGGAGTTGATCGACCACTACCGCTGTAGCCTCAGGGAGGACTTCCGCAGGGAGCTAGCGTGTCGGGACACCACCCTCAGTTTGGATGAATTTATAGACATGTCCATTCGTCTTGACAACCTGCTGGCTGCCTGTGGGCGTCCGGAACCGGCCCTGTTGTTTCCACTTCCCGGCCCTCCTGATCCTATCCCCATGGAGTTAGAGGGTCTTCATCAAGGTGGACCGGAGAAGGAGTCTCCTCCTGCACCAGTTGTGGTCGGCGAGGACACACGGCCGACCGTGCTGGAGGAGCTCGTCTGGGAGTCGGGAAGGCAGGCGGAGCACTACTCGGTCACCCCTGGTGAGTCAGCAGCAGACTCATCCAGAGCTTCCTGTCGGTTATATGTTTGTGTTAGCCTCTTTTCCTGGGTTTTCTCCCTCTCCACAGCATAAGGCGCTAGTCGATTCAGGCGCAGCTGGGAACTTCACGGATCATGGGCTCGCGTTAAGGCTAGGGATTCCCCTGGTGTCGTTAGACCTACCTTTCTCCGTGTACTCCTTAGATAGCCGACCATTAGGGTCAGGAGTGGTCAGGGAGGCCACGGTCATAAGGAGCAGATTAGGAGCGGATTAGTCTGTTCCTTATCGATTCACCTGCATTTCCAGTGGTGTTGGGAATTCCCTAGCTAGCTCAGCACAACCCGGTGATTTCCTGGCGACAGGGGGCTCTTAGAGGGTGATCAGTCAGGTGTAGAGGAGTTGCCATTGGTGCAACTACGGTGGAGAGTCCAGACCAGGTTTCCACCGTGCGCATTCCCACCGAATATGCCTATTTGGCTATCGCCTTCAGTAAAAAGAAGGCGACCCAATTACCACCCCATCGTCGAGGGGACTGCGCGATAGACCTCCTGGAGAACCCTGTACTTCCTAGGAGTCACGTGTATCCATTGTCCCAGGAGGAGACAGAAGCTATGGAGACTCATATGCTGAATCGCTGGGACAGGGGTACATTCGGCCCTCCGCAACACCCGTCTCCTCAAGCTTCTTTTTTGTGAAGAAGAAGGAGAGAGGTCTGCGTCCGTGCAATGATTATCGAGGTCTAAATTATATCACTGTAGGGTTTAGTTACCCACTACCTCTCATCGATACGGCGGTGGAATCATTTCACGGGGCACGCCTCTTCACAAAACTGGACCTGAGGAGTGCGTATAATCTGGTGCGTATCCGGGGAGGAGATGGGTGGAAAACCGCATTTAGTACTACATCTGGCCATTATGAGTACCGCGTCATGCCACATGGGTTGAAGAATGCTCCAGCCATCTTCCTATCCTTCGTAGATGAGATTCTCAGAGACCTGCTCGGGCAGGGAGTGTTAGTGTACATCGATGACATCTTCATCTATTCTGCCACACGCGCGGCGCACGTGTCTCTGGTGCGTAAGGTACTTGGGTGACTGCTGGAGCGTGACCTGTATTGCAAGGCCGAGAAATGTGTGTTCTTCAAACAGGCCGTTTCCTTCCTAGGTTATCGTATTTCCACCTCCGGGGTGGTGATGGAGTGTGACCACGTTACAGTCGTGCGTAATTGGCAGACTCCGACCACGGTGAAAGAGGTGCAGCGGTTTTTAGGGTTTGCCAATTACTACCGGAGGTTTATCAGCGGTTTTGGTCAGGTGGCTGCTCCCATTACCTCACTGCTGAAGGGAGGACCGGTGCGCTTGCGTTGGTCAGCAGAGGCGGGCAGAGCTTTCAGTGGTCTGAAGGAGCTGTTCACCAATGCACCCGTGTTGGCGCATCCGGAACCCTCGTTCATAGTGGAGGTGGGCGTGTCCGATGCTGGGGTCGGGGCCGTGCTGTCCCAGCGCTCGGGCGTGCCACCAAAGCTCTGCCCTTGTGCTTTCTTTTCGAGGAAGCTCAGTCCGGCGGAGGGAAACTATGACGTGGGGGACCGGGAGTTGTTAGCTGTAGTCAAGGCTCTGAAGGTTTGGAGACATTGGCTTGAGGGGGCTAAACACCCTTTTCACATCTGGACTGACCATCGTAATCTCGAGTCTATCCGGGCAGCGAGGAGACTAAATTCGCGCCAGGCTAGATGGGCCATGTTTTTTTACCAGGTTTCGTTTCACCATCTCGTACCGGCCAGGCTCCCAAAACACCAAAGCCGACGCACTGTACCGCCTCTATGATACCGGGGAGCGGTCCGTTTAGCTGACCCCCATCATTCCACCTTCATATCTCGTGGCACCGGTAGTATGGGAGGTGGACGCGGAGATAGAGAGGGCATCACGGTTAGAGCCGGCCCCCATCAGTGTCCAGCAGGGGCTCAGTACGTGCCGAGGGGGGTCCGTGATAAACTAATCCATTGGGCTCATACTCTACCCTCCTCGGGTCATCCTGGCATCAAGAGGACAGTGCAGAGTCTTAGGGGGGAGATACTGGTGGCACACATTGGCCAAGGATGTGAGATTTTATGTCTCCTCCTGCTCGGTGTGAGCTCAAAGCAAGGCTCCTTGACACTTGCCTTGAGGGAAGTTACAGCCCCTCCCCGTTCTACAACGGTTGTGGACACACTTATCAGTGGACATTCTTACCGACCTTCCCCCGTCCCAGGGAAGTACTACGATCCTGGTCGATGTGGATCGGTTTTCTAAGTCCTGCCGTCTCATCCCATTGCCCTGTCTCCCCACGGCCCTGCACACTGCGTTTCTGATCGGGACCCCCAATTCACGTCCAGAGTTTGGAGGGTGTTTATGGAGAGACTGGGTCTCAGTCAGCTTGACCTCAGGTTTTCACCCCGAGAGTAATGGGCAGGTGGAGCGCTTAAACCAGGATGTCGGTCAGGTTTCTGCGGTCATATTGCCGGGACCAGCCAGGTGAGTGGGCGAGATATGTTCCTTGGGGTGAGCTTGCTCAGATCTCCATCCGCCACTCCTCAACGAACATGTCCCCGTTTCAGTGTGTGTTGGGCTACCAGCCGGTCCTGGCCCCATGGCATCAGAGCCAGACCGAGGCTCCTACGGTAGAGGAATGGGTACAGCGCTCAAAGGACATCTGGAAAGCCGTCCAGGAGTCGATGAGACTGGTGGGGGGACGGCAGAAGAGGAGCGCTGACCAGCACCGCAGTGAGGCCCCCGTGTTCACACCGGGGGACCGGGTCTGGCTCTCGACCCGAAACCTGCCCCTCCGCCTGCCCTGCCGGAAGCTGGGGCCGCAGTGTATGGGGCCATTTAAAGTCCAGAGGAGAATAAACGAGGTGTGTTACAGGTTACAACTTCCTAGGTATTATCCTATTAACCCCTCGTTTCATATGTCTCTCCTCACACCGGTGGTGGCTGGTCCCCTTCAGGAAGGTGAGGTGCTTGAGGTCCCTCAGCCCCCTCTGGACATCGAGGGGTCCCCGGCGTACACAGTACGTGGCATTCTGGACTCGAGACGCCGGGTGAGGGGCCTACAGTACCTCTTATTAGTTGCACCTGTGTCTATTTGTGTCCCTAATGGGCTTCCTTATTTAAAGTACATTTACCCGCCCTTGTTTCGTGCGGGATTACTCATATGTTACGTCCGTATGTTTTTTGGTGTTCGTGCTCTGGACCTGGTACCCTGTGTGTTGGGTTGGTCCACTTTTTCCGCACCCTGTGTTGTTGGGAATTATTCTCAGTACAATATTAAAGTGCTTAAAGTCTTCTTGTGGAACTATATGCTCTCTGCGCCTGATTCTTCCCTCATGCACCAAGTTTCTTGTGACAACATGTGTTACTCCACTCACTACTTGTAGTTTTATAGTATGTTTGTGTTTTTGGTCTTAATGTTCCGTTCGGTAGCTAGCTAACACTCACTCACGTGGCTGCTAGCACCATCATGAAAAGGGGCATGAGGGAAGCCCTATCGTATTACGTTTAGGTCGTGAGAACGCCTGAGAGCAGGCACTGTTGAAAGTTATCTTTAGACATGTTGGACTTTTCTTAAATGTAATTTTGTTATTGACTAAAAGAAGCAGACCACAAGAAAATTGCATTTGAAAAAGGTTTTTGCTGTGACCCAATGGGGTAACCAAGGTAACCATGGGTTGGTTTCCCCCAAGGCAGGTGGGATCGCCACATTCTATCTAATACAGACTGGGAGTATGGATGCATCCCAAATGGTGTCTGTTCCCTATATAGTGCACTACATTTTACCAGAGCCCTACATGTGTCCTGGTAAAAGGCAGTGCACTATATAGTGAATAAGGCACCATTTGGAATGAATGATGTGAGAGTTCCAAAAAAAACCACCACATGCCAAATGGATGCAGGGTTCCAAGGCAAACACGTGTCCAGACTCTGGGTTTGTCAGGCTGGAAATACTACCACTGGAGCATGTCTGTGGACCAGATGGCACAAACCAGAGTCCACATTGGCCAGGATACACACACACCACTGAGACGTGGCAGACAGAGAGGCTTATGGTGATTTGCTTACTGTGTTTTAAGAATGATACACCCAGTAGCACAAGCAACAAAAAAAAAAATCAATTTTCAGACATAAGTGCATAAGAAATACAGTCTAGTTTTCCCTTGAGGATACATCTATATGCTTGAAGCATCATTGCTTGCCTCTGCAATACTCTAGATCAGTGGTATTCAAAG
Source organism: Oncorhynchus gorbuscha (assembly GCF_021184085.1). NCBI lineage: Eukaryota > Metazoa > Chordata > Actinopteri > Salmoniformes > Salmonidae > Oncorhynchus > Oncorhynchus gorbuscha. The sequence continues at coordinate 69,077,909 of NC_060190.1, read as the reverse complement.
TTGGGGTCAAATACCTTTTTGGGTAGGGGACAACGACAAACAATAAAAAAAATACTGATTATTGTATGGGACAACTTACTAATGTTTTTTGAGAAAGAAAAATGCTTGACCAATTTTAAGGTTGTGTCATTAGATTTGGAGTTGGGTCGCCAGAAATTCTAGGGTCCTCAGAAATTCTGGCTAAATAAATGGGTTCCCCACTGAAAAGGTTTGAAAACCACTCCTCTAGATGTTACTATTTCAGTCCATCCATCCCATAATCAGAGTTGTCATTGACATTATTTCTGAAGTTCAGTAAGTGCAGTGAGATATTGGTCTCTCTCTCTGTGTGTGTGTGTGTGTGTGTGTGTGTGTGTGTGTGTGTGTGTGTGTGTGTGTGTGTGTGTGTGTGTGTGCGTGCGTGCGTGCGTGCGTGCGTGCGTGCGTGCGTGCGTGCGTGCGTGCGTGCGTTCAGTCTGTCCCACTGGGGATGACATCACCAGTCATTAGTGGTATTCCCTATGCATTCCAGGGCCAGACTCTTCACATCACATCACATGGTATTGAATTATGTGGGTGTGTGAGGAAAGGTGCATCTGAATCCTGACAAATTATCACAACATTCAACACACGAACACTGACACGCAGGGACACACACAGACGAAGGAAGCATGCATAAGCACACGCACACACGACCAAACATATGCTTACTTACATTAAGTACATTCTCAGGCCATTTTACATGGATCTGACCAGTCCTGCAGATCATAGAGTACATCTCCCTTCCTGCTGTGTCTAACTGATACGTTTGACATTTGTTATATGATTACATTTAGCTTAACATAGCAGAGAGTTTATATGCCTGGTTTCCGTTTGGAGACAGACATTCGCCCGAGTGAAAAGAATGACAGAATTTCACAGCAGATCAGACTCCCCACAGGATGCAAGATTTATAACAGCCAGAGAAGGACCACATTTGTTTTTGTAACAGCCCAGTTCTGATTCCCACTTAACATTGGAGTTTAGAAAATGTCATAGCTATATTTCACTCCCTCACTCAGCTCCCCAATCGGGTTGCCTAATGGGAGCCACAACCAATGAAAACAAAAGGCGTAATGCATCTCATGGTGTCATACAAAAATATGGCTGATGTTACTGTAAGCGTTAGAAGTCCACCTCTACCCTTACCTCTTCAAATTGCTGGATGTCAGTTGCATTGGTTAAAATTCTAAGTCGTTTTAAGATGGTCATACCATGGGTCATTTAGCTTTTTGGAATTTAGGATCCCTTTAGGTATAAAAACAATATATTTAATTTGGCCTTTTCCACTTCAGCCCATAGAAACACACGTCTCTTACACAAATGACTGATGATTGGCTGAGAGACATTGATGATAAAAAGATTTTGGGAGCTGTTTTGTTACTTTTGACATTATGGAACATAGTCTACTGATGGAAAAACGTATTCTTTACACCGCCCCTGCCATAATGTGGATGAAGAGTTACCTGTCTAACAGAACATAGAGTTTGTTCTTTAGCAGAAGCATCTCCAACATAATAATCCAGTTAGAATCAAGAATTCCCCAGGTCAGCTGTCTAGGCCCCTTACTTTTTTCAATCTTTACTAATGACATGCCTTGAGTAAAGCCAGTGTGTCTATGTATGTGGATGACTCAAAACTATACTCGTCAGCTCAAATCAAATCAAAGTTAATTTGTCACGTGCGCTGAATTCAACAGGTGTAGACCTTACAGTGAAATGCTTACTTACAGGCTCTAACCGAAAGTGCAAAAAAGGTATTAGGTGAACAATATTTAGGTAAATAAATAAAACAACAATAAAAAGAAGGCTATATACAGTAGCGAGGCTATAAAAGTAGCGAGGCTACATACAGACACCGGTTAGTCAGGCTGATTGATGTAGTATGTACATGTAGATATGGTTAAAGTGACTATGCATATATGATGAACAGAGAGTAGCAGTAGCGTAAAAGAGGGGTTGGCGTGTGGTGGGTGGGACACAATGCAGATATTCCGGTTAGCCAATGTGCGGGTTCACTGGCTGGTCGGCCCAATTGAGGTAGTATGTACATGAATGTATAGTTAAAGTGACTATGCATATATGATAAACCGAGAGTAGCAGAGTAAAAATAGGGGTTGGGGGGAACACAATGCAAATAGTCTGGGTAGCCATTTGATTACCTGTTCAGGAGTCTTATGGCTTGGCGGTAAAAACTGTTGAGAAACCTTTTTTGTCCTAGACTTGGCACTCCGGTACCGCTTGCCATTCGGTAGTAGAGAGAACAGTCTATGACAGGGGTGGCTGGGGTCTTTGACAATTATTTGGGCCTTCCTCTGACACGCCTAGTATAGAGATCCTGGATGGCAGGCAGCTAAGCCCCAGTGATGTACTGGGCCGTACGCACTACCCTCTGTAGTGCCTTGCGGTCAGAGGCCGAGAAATTGCCGTACCAGGCAGTGATGCAATGCTCTCGATGTTGCAGCTGTAGAGGAACTCAGGACCCATGCCAAATCTTTTTAGTTTCCTGAGGGGGAATAGGCTTTGTCGTGCTCTCTTCACGACTGTCTTGGTGTGTTTGGACCATTCTAGTTTGCTGTTGATGTGGACACCAAGGAACTTGAAGCTCTCAACCTGCTCCCTTACAGCGCGGTTGATGAGAATGGGGGCATGCTCGGTCCTCCTTTTCCTGTAGTCCACAATCATCTCCTTAGTCTTGGTTACGTTGAGGGCAGTGTGGAGTGCAATAGAGATTGCATCATCTGTGTATTATCTGTGTATCATCTGTGTATCTGTGCAAGTTGGAGTGGGTCTAAGGTTTCTGGGATAATGGTGCTGAGGTGAGCCATTACCAACCTTTGAAAGCACTTCATGGCTACGGACGCGGGTCTGTAGTCATTTAGGCAGGTTGCCTTTGTGTTCTTGGGCACAGGGTCTATGGTGGTCTGCTTGAAACATGTTGGTATTGCAGACTTAATCAGGGATATGTTGAAAATGTCAGTGAAGACACCTGCCAGTTGGTCAGCACATGCCAGTTGGTCAGCACATGCCCGGAGCACACGTCCTTTGTCTGGCCCCGCAGCCTTGTGTATGTTGACCTGTTTAAAGGTCTTACTCACGTTGGCTATGGAGAGCGTGATCACACAGTCGTCCAGAACACCTGATGCTCTCATGCATGCCTAAGTGTTGCTTGCCTCGAAGCGAGCATAGAAGTGATTTAGCTCGTCTGGTAGGCTCGTGTCACTGGACAGCTCGCGGCGGTCCTTCCCTTTGTCGTCTGTAATAATTTGCAAGCCCTGCCAAATAAGACTAGCGTCGGAGCCGGTGTAGTATGATTCAATCTTTGCCCTGTATTGACACTTTGCCTGTTTGATTGTTCATTGCAGGGCAAGGCAGGATTTCTTGTAAGCTTCCGGGTTAGTCCCGTACCTTGAAAGCGGCAGCTCTACCCTTTAGCTCAGTGCGAATGTTGCCTGTAATCCATGGCTTCTGGTTGGGGTATGTACGTACAGTCACTGTAGGGACGACGTCCTCGATGCACTTATTGATAAAGCCAGTGACTGATATGGTGTACTCCTCAATGCCATCAGAAGAATGCGAGCAAACTCTAGAGACTTCCTTAGATTTCGTGCACCAGCTTTTGTTTACAAATATGCACAGACTGCCCCCCCTCGTCTTACCAGAATGTGCTGTTCTACCTTGCCAGTGCAGCGTGTATCCCTATAGCTGAATATCTATGTCATCATTCAGCCACGATTACGTGAAACATAGGATACTACAGTTTTTGATGTCCTGTTGGTAGAATATTCGTGATTGTACCTCGTCTAGTTTATTGTCCAATGATTGCACGTTGGCGAGTAGTATTGCCGGTAATGGCAGCTTTCCCACTCGCCTTTTCCGGGTCCTAACCAGGCACCCTTTCTACTCTGTACCTGCCTCGCTTCCTCTTGCAAATTAATAATATGCATGTACATCTTTCATGGCTCAAAGTGGAGGAGGGACTGACTTCAGTACTTGTTTTTGTAAGAAGTGTTGACATGCTGAATGCACTGATGTGTCTGTTTGAACTACTAGCACACAGCTCAGACACCCATGCATACCCCACAAGACATGCCACTAAAGATCTCTTCATAATCCCAATGTCAAGAACAGACTATGGGATGGAAAGAGTACTATGTGTATGTCCCAGGCTACACAAAAACAAACAACATGGGTATATCTCCCAGGCTACACAAAAACCAACAGCATGTGTATATGTCCCAGGCTACACAAAAACCAACAACATGTGTGTATGTCCCAGGCTACACAAAACCAACAATATGTGTGTATGTCCCAGGCTACACAAAAACCAACAACATGTGTATGTCCCAGGCTACACAAAAACCAACAACATGTGTGTATGTCCCAGGCTACACAAAAACCAACAACATGTGTGTATGTCCCAGGCTACACAAAAACCAACAATATGTGTATATGTCCCAGGCTACAACAAAAACCAACAACATGTGTATATGTCCCAGGCTACACTAGCCTCATGACTCCCAGAAGCCAGCACAACAACAGGCGCCTGGCATGGGACCATATTTCTCCAGAGGAATTAGTTCTGCTCGACCATGTCCTCTGGCCTTTCAGCCCTCTCTCTGTCTACAGCTGCACCCATGATCCCTCTCTCTGTCTACAGCTGCACCCATGATTCCTCTCTGTCTACAGCTGCACCCATGATCCCTCTGTCTACAGCTGCACCCATGAACCCTCTCTGTCTGACGCTACACCCATGATCCCTCTCTCTGTTTACAGCTGCACCCATGATCCCTCTCTCTGTCTACGGCTGCACCCATGATTCCTCTCTGTCTGACGCTACACCCACGATCCCTCTCTCTGTCTACAGCTGCACCCATGATTCCTCTCTGTCTGACGCTATACCCATGATCCCTCTCTCTGTCTACAGCTGCACCCATGATCCCTCTCTCTGTCTACAGCTGCACCCATGATCCCTCTCTGTCTACAGCTACACCCATGATCCATCTCTCTCTGACACTACACCCATGATCCCTCTCTCTCTGACGCTACACCCATGATCCCTCTCTCTCTGTCTACAGCTGCACCCATGATCCCTCTCTCTCTGACACTGCACCCATGATCCCTCTGTCTCTGACACTACACCCATGATCCATCTCTCTCTGACACTACACCCATGATCCCTCTCTCTGACGCTACACCCATGATCCCTCTCTCTCTGTCTACAGCTACACCCATGATCCCTCTCTCTCTGACACTACACCCATGATCCCTCTCTCTCTGACACTACACCCATGATCCCTCTCTCTCTGACGCTACACCCATGATCCCTCTCTCTGTCTACAGCTACACCCATGATCCCTCTCTCTCTCACACTACACCCATTATCCCTCTCTCTGTCTACAGCTACACCCATGATCCCTCTCTCTCTGACACTACACCCATGATCCCTCTCTCTGTCTACGGCTACACCCATGATCCCTCTCTCTCTGACACTACACCCATGATCCCTCTCTCTGACACTACACCCATGATCCCTCTCTCTGTCTGATGCTATACCCATGATCCCTCTCTCTGTCTACAGCTGCACCCATGATCCCTCTCTCTGTCTACAGCTGCACCCATGATCCCCCTCTGTCTCTACAGTGAAGTCTCAATACATTCTAGGATCGCTGAGGAATACATACGAACGTGATTTGACTGGTTGAAACAACGTTTAGGGTTAGATTTTCACTGATTCCTTTCTTTGCAAATTGAACGAGTAGAAATACAAAATCAATTGTGCATGTTATATGGACCTTTTTAGGATGTGAAAAAGGATTTTATCTAAAAAAAATGACACTTCATTCTGTCTCTGGAACCCTTTGCATGATAAATCAGAGCAAGATTTCAGAATGTAAGCACATTTTTCACCTTCAGAGGTGAATTTCTCAAACCTATCGTGTTGAAAAAGTGTTTTGTTGTCAGGAGCTCTCCTCAAACAACAGCATTACATTTTTTCACAGTAATAGCTACTGTAAATTGGACAGTGCAGATATATTTGCAAGAATTTAATTAAGCTTTCAGCCGATATAAGACACTTATATGTACTGACATTTGTTGTTCCTCTAAAATCTGCAATCGTGACACAAGGCGCTACATGATTTATAATTGTCCCATTGACGGGACAAGTCAGTTAAGAAAAAAATATTATTTACTGACGGCAAACCCCAGCGACGCTAGGCCAATTGTGCATCGCCCTATGGGACTCCCAATCACAGCCAGAAGTGATACAGCCTGGATTCAAACAAGGAACTGTAGTGACATCTCTTGCACGGAGATGCAGTGCCTTAGACCGCTGTGCCACTTGTGAGCATGACACGTTGTTGTGAATAAATTCATGGCTAAACAGGGTTAAATCAGGCAAATGAAAGTGTATCACTCATAAAACCAGTTGCCTTGATTGATGATCTGTTTTGTCTGCTCTAAGTTGTCTGGGTAAAGACAGCTCTAATTGGCCCTACAAGGAACATGTATAACTTTCTATTGCAGTGTTCACTTGATGTTTTAGTATCATCTTAAAAACTCTTCCCTCCCTGTGAGACCTGTGAATACAGATTGATGAAGAAGCTTATTTTTAACAAAACTAAGAGGGAGAATGCAACCCGCTGATATTAAGCACAATGGAGCGAAGATGTATTTTAGAACTTGGGAAAACACATATTATTTCAATTTGGACATGATGAATGCAGAGGATGATTCAGCCAACTGTAGTCTACTATATTCTACTATAACCTCTATAGAACAATTCTGACTGTACTGTAGTCTACTATTTTCTTCTATAAATAAAGGTTAAATAAAAATAAAATATGTCCCTGTGTCCGAGACAGTGATATTCTGCTAGAATGCTAAGCTCTCCCAACATCTGCTCCTTTTCAAAGCCTAACAAACCGAGACATAGTTGTTTTCCACACAAATTGGAGCATGGGACGGTCTGTCCAAAACAAAGTATGTGAAACAGAGGGCACTTATCGAATGTTTACTCCGTATATACATATTTTGAAGCAACCTTCAATGGAAAGTATGCACAGAAATATGATGCAACCATGTAAAAAAATCTGAAACATTTCTTGAAACCAATGGGCTGGGCTTAAGTGAAAGAAAATATGAAAGGTTGTATATTCTCATCTCACATGTTTCCTGACTACAATATTTTAACTTAATACATTAATAAAAACATGCTGTGTTCATTTTGACATGTTTACCTGCCTGCACGCCCATAGTAAGTCAATGGGGCTAACTGGCTAGCCAGATAGCCACAAAGAGTGTACATCTACCTTGCATAACATTGGTTTAGGTCATTTTTGCCTGTTTAACTAGCCGGCTAGCTAGATTATTACGATTCACATAAGCAGTTGAAGTCGGAAGTTTAGATACACTTCGGTTGGATTCATTAAAATTAGTTTTTCAACCACTCCTCAAATGTATTTTTAACAAACTATAGTTTGGCAAGTAGGTTAGGACATCTACTTTGTGCATGACACAAGTGCTTTTTCCCAAAATTGTTTACAGATTATTCTAACAGATTATTTTAACTATAGTTCACTGTATCACAATTCCAGTGGATCAGACTGTGCCTTTAAAAAGCTTGAAAAATTCCAGAACATGATGTCATGGCTTTTGAAGCTTCTGATAGGCTAATTGACATGATTTACATAATTTGAGTCAATTGGAGGTGTACCTGTGGATGTATTTCAAGGTCTACCTTCAAACTCAGTGCGTCTTTGCTTGACATCATGGGAATATCAAAACAAATCAGCCAAGACCTCAGAAAAGAAATTGTAGAACTCCACAAGTCTGGTTCATTCATGGTAGCAATTTCCAAATGCCTGAAGGTATCACATTCATCTGTACAAACAATAGTGTGCAAGTATAAACACCATGGGACCACACAGTCGTCATACCACTCAGGAAGGAGACGTGTTCTGTCTCCTAGAGATGAACACACTTTGGTGCGAAAAGTGCAAGTCAATCCCAGAACAACAGCAAAGGACCTTGTGAAGATGCTGGAAGAAACAGGTACAAAAGTATATATATCCACAGTAAAATTAGTCTTATATTGACATAACCTGAAAGGCCTCTCAGCAAGGAAGAGGTCACTGCTCCCAAACCGCCGTAAAAAGGCCAGACTACGGTTTGCAACTGCACATGGGGACATTGATGATACTTTTTGGAGAAATGTCCTCTGGTCTTTTGAAACAAAAGTAGAACGGTTTGGCCATAATGACCATCGTTATGTTTGGAGGAAAAAGGGGAAGCATTGCAATCCGAAGAACACCATCCCAACAGTGAAGCATGGGGTGGCAGCATCATGTTGTGTGGGTGCATTGCTGCAGGAGGGACTGCTGCACTTCACAAAATAGATCATGAGGATGGAACATTGTGTGTATATATTGAAGCAACATCTCAAGACATCAGTCAGGAAGTTAAAGCTTGGTCTCAAATGGGTCTTCCAAATGGACCATGACCACAAGCATACTTCCAGAGTTGTGGCAAAATGGCTTAGTGAAAACAAAGTCAATGTATTTGAGTGGCCATCACAAAGCCCTGACCTCAATCCTACAGTCGCTCTGGATAAGAGCGTCTGCTAAATGACTTAAATGTAAATGTAAATGTACAGAAAATTTGTGGGCAGAACTGAAAAAGCATGTGCGAACAAGTAGGCCTACAAACCTGACTCAGTTACACCAGCTGTCATGTTTTGTCATATATTGTCTTGTCATTATGCTTTCCCTTCTGTTCGTTTCCCCCTGCTGGTCTTATTAGGTTCGTTCCCTCTTTCTATCCCTCTCTCTCCCCCTCCCTCTCTCACTCTCTCGCTCTCTCTTCTCTCTATCGTTCCGTTCCTGCTCCCAGCTGTTCCTATTCCCCTAATCAATCATTTAGTCTTCCCACACCTGTTCCCGATCCTTTCCCCTGATTAGAGTCCCTATTTCTTCCTTTGTTTTCCGTTCCTGTCCTGTCGGATCCTTGTATGTATTGGTCACCGTGCTGTGTTTGTGTATCGCCCAGTCGTGTCGTGTTTCCCTCAGATGCTGCGTGGTGAGCAGGTGTCTGAGTCTGCTAGGTTCAAGTGCCTTCCCGAGGCTACCTGCTGTTCAAGATCGAGTCTCCAGTCGGTTCTCGTCATTACGAGTGGAAGTTGTGTTTTTTGATTGTATTTTACTTTACTGGATTAAAGACTCTGTTTTCGCCAAGTCGCTTTTGGGTCCTCATTCACCTGCATAACAGAAGGATCTGACCAAGAATGGACCCAGCGACTATGGATTCTCTCTACTCTACTCTCGAGTTCCAGGGAGCGATGCTCGGCAGACACGAGCAGGAATTGTCTGCTGCTCGGCATGCCGTTGAGACCCTGGCCGCTCAGGTCTCCGACCTCTCAAGACAGTATCAGAGTCTTCGTCTCGTGTCACCAGCTACTTCCGGTTCTTCCGAGCCTCCGGAACCTAGGGTTAATAACCCACCTTGTTATTCTGGGCAGCCCACTGAGTGCCGCTCCTTTCTCACTCAGTGTGATATCGTGTTCTCTCTCCAACCCAACACATACTCAAGAGAGAGCTCGGATTGCCTACGTCATATCACTCCTTACTGGTCGGGCTCGGCAGTGGGGCACAGCTATCTGGGAGGCAAGCGCTGAGTGTACTAACAATTATCTGAACTTTAAAGAGGAGATGATAAGGGTTTTTGATCGCTCAGTTTTTGGGAAAGAAGCTTCCTGGTCCCTGTCTTCCCTATGTCAAGGTAATCGATCCATAACGGATTACTCAATAGAGTTTCGCACTCTTGCTGCCTCCAGTAACTGGAACGAGCAGGCGTTGCTCGCTCGTTTTCTGGAGGGACTCCACGCTAAGGTTAAGGATGAGATTCTCTCTCGGGAGGTTCCATCCAGCGTGGATTCTTTGATTGAACTCGCTATTCGCATTGAACGACGGGTAGATCTTCGTCACCGAGCTCATAGAAGAGAGCTCGCGTTAACTGTGTCTCCCCTCTCTCCGACACTACCGTCTTTCCCCACTGACTCAGGTGTTGAGCCCATGCAGCTGGGGGTATTCGCATCTCGACTAAGGAGAGGGAACGGAGAATCACCAACCGCCTCTGTCTCTATTGCGGTTCCGCTGGTCATTTTGTCATTTCATGTCCAGTTAAAGGCCAGAGCTCATCAGTAAGCGGAGGGCGACTGATAAGCGCTACTAGACGGTCCTCTCCGTCAAGTACATGTACTACTTTACCGGTCCATCTACGCTGGACCGGATCGGCAGCATCCTGCAGTGCATTAATAGACTCTGGGGCAGAGGGCTGTTTTATGGACGAAGCCTGGGCGCGGGAACATGACATTCCTCTCAGACAGTTAGGGAGCCCACGGTCATGTTTGCCTTGGATGGTAGTCCTCTCCCCAGTATATTATATGAAACACTACCTTTAACCCTCACTGTATCTGGTAACCATAGTGAGACCATTTCTTTTTTGATTTTTTGTTCACCTTTTACACCTGTTGTTTTGGGTCATCCCTGGCTAGTGTGTCATAATCCTTCTTTTGATTGGTCTAGTGGTTCTGTCCTTTCCTGGAGCGTTTCTTGTCATGTGAAGTGTTTAATGTCTGCTATTTCTCCTGTTTGTTCTGTCCCCTCTTCTCAGGAGGAACCTGGTGATTTGACAGGAGTGCCGGAGGAATATCATGGTCTGCGCACGGTCTTCAGTCGGTCCAGAACCAACTCCCTTCCTCCTCACCGGTCGTATGATTGTTGTTCTGATCTCTTTAAGAAGCGTTTTGCTTCCGCTCCTATCCTTGTTGCACCTGACGTCACTAAACAGTTTTTTGTTGAGGTTGACGCGTCGGGGGTGGGCGTGGGAGCCATTCTGTCCCAGCGCTCCGATACTGACGATGGGGTCCACCCTTGTGCGTATTTTTATGCTTCTGCTCCTGGTCTTGCTGGGTCTCAGTCTGTTCCCTGCCATCGCATCTCTCCTGTTCTTGTTCCTGCCCTTGCTGTGTCTCAGTCTGTCCCTAGTTGTTACTCTCCTGGCCTGTTTGGTCCTGTTTGCTCTAAAGTTTTCAGTTCTCTACCCGTGTCTCATTTTTTTTTAGAGTAGTACCCTAGTTTCCCTTTTTTTTTCGTTTTTTCGTTACGGTCCTGAGGAGAGGAGTTGGGTTCTTTCTCGGGACGTGCTGGACCGTTTGATCTATGATTTCCTCCGTTGCCGCCAGTGTTCCTCCTCGAGAGCGCCAGGAGGCGCTCGGTGAGTGGGGGGGTACTGTCATGTTTTGTCATATATTGTCTTGTCATTATGCTTTCCCTTCTGTTCGTTTCCCCCTGCTGGTCTTATTAGGTTCGTTCCCTCTTTCTATCCCTCTCTCTCCCCCTCCCTCTCTCACTCTCTCGCTCTCTCTTCTCTCTATCGTTCCGTTCCTGCTCCCAGCTGTTCCTATTCCCCTAATCAATCATTTAGTCTTCCCACACCTGTTCCCGATCCTTTCCCCTGATTAGAGTCCCTATTTCTTCCTTTGTTTTCCGTTCCTGTCCTGTCGGATCCTTGTATGTATTGGTCACCGTGCTGTGTTTGTGTATCGCCCAGTCGTGTCGTGTTTCCCTCAGATGCTGCGTGGTGAGCAGGTGTCTGAGTCTGCTAGGTTCAAGTGCCTTCCCGAGGCTACCTGCTGTTCAAGATCGAGTCTCCAGTCGGTTCTCGTCATTACGAGTGGAAGTTGTGTTTTTTGATTGTATTTTACTTTACTGGATTAAAGACTCTGTTTTCGCCAAGTCGCTTTTGGGTCCTCATTCACCTGCATACACCAGCTCTGTCAGGAGGAATGGGCCAAAATTCACCCAATTTATTGCGGGAAGCTTGTGGAAGGCTACCCGGAACATTTGACCCAAGTTAAACAATTTAAAGGCAATGCTACCAAATACTAAGTAAACTTCTGACACACTGGGAATGTTATGAAAGACATGAAAGCTGAAATAGATCATTATCCTACTATTATTCTGGTTTATTTTACATTCTTAAAATAAAGTGGTGATCCTAACTGACCTAAAACAGGGAAATTCTACTGGGATTAAATGTCAGGAATTGTGAAAAACTGAGTTGAAATGTATTTGGCTAAGGTGTATGTAAACTTCCGTCTTCAACTGTAGCTAGCTGAAAATAATGAAGTAAAATGTTTGCTTTGTCTATATCTTGTTCCGTCTCTATTGTTGCCAATGTCCTTGCTGGTAGGAGGTCCCGTGAATGGAGAGGTGCAGCGTGAGGTAATACAGTAGGGGGAGTGTGAGTGCTTCTCAAATGTAATGTTTTATGCGTTCTCCACACTCTCTTCCTCACAAGAAAGTAGGTCCTTGGAGAATGCACTAGGAACATGAGAGTGTGGAGCATGGTAGTATGCATATTGAGAAACACACATACTAGTAATGTCATTAAATAGTTGATAAAACAACACCTACAACTTACCTCCACTACTGTAGCACCTGAAATATTGGTCTGAGCTAACCTGTTGTCAGTTAGGTGCAGAGAAGCTTTCAACATCAGAGGTGCTTCGGACAGCTGACAACACATGGAAGAGAAACGCCTATTCAGGTGTGCCTCACCAACTCATTTATCTTCATAATCTCAAGCTAGTGGAAAAGCAGCCACTAATAATGGAATAATTTAACACCGCACTTTGATCCAGTGTGTCCTCGATAACGACCCCGTTACTCCGCTAACACCACAGTCAATACGGTCATCTGACAAAACTGTGGTCGTCTCGACCCAGAGTGGTCCGGCAGTCTGGAACAGTCCTGTTTGCCCTCTGTTCGATGTCTGGTTCTATGAGGACATCTGCCTTCTGCTTGCGTAACAATTCTCCATCACAAATATTCTCCTGCTACAGTACACTCTGCATCAAGGCTTCTCTAATCTCCCTGCAAATGGACCCGCTGGCGCCGGTCCAGCATCTAGGCATCTACCCTCTAACATACAGTATCGTAGCCTACAGCAAAGAAATGTAAAGCTTTACCTGCTGGGAAAGATGGGAAAGATGCTCTTAGACTCCATTTTGAACTGTGACTGAAAACCCTGTCAGCTATAGAGCCACTTACTCAGGAAGTAGAACATCTTTCCTCTCTGATTCCTGCTCTTAATCCTGAGTAATTGACAGAGTCGGAGAAGTGGAGAAAATAGGGCTGATTCTCATTGTCACTGTGGGTTTTTAGTTTTCTGCCCGAGGGTCACACACTCATCATCATCAAATCAAATCAAAATCAAATCAAATCAAATGTATTTGTCACATACACATGGTTAGCATATGTTAATGCGTGTGTAGCGAAATGCTTGTGCTTCTAGTTCCGACAATGCGGTAATAACCAACGAGCAATCTAACCTAACAATTCCACAATGACTACTTTGTGTGGATGGTAACAGGAACAATGGTGGCCCTCTTGAAGCATGTGGGAACAGCAGACTGGGATAAGGATTGATTGAATATCTCCGTAAACACACCAGCCAGCTGGTCTGTGCATGCTCTGAGGACACAGCTGGGGATGCTGCCTGGGCCTGTTTTCCTCACATCGGCTGCAGTGAAGTAGAGAGCGCAGGTTTTGGTAGCGGGCCGTGTCAGTGGCACTGTATTGTCCTCAAAGCGAGCAAAAAAGTTATTTAGTCTGTCTGGGAGCAAGATATCCTGGTCCGCGACGGGGCTGGTTTTCTTTTTGTAATCCGTGATTGACTGTAGACCCTGCACATACCTCTTGTGTCTTAGCTGTTGAATTGCGACTCTTTGTCTCTATACTGACACTTAGCTTGTTTGATTGCCTTGAGGAGGGAATAGCTATACTGTTTGTATCCGGTCATGTTTCCAGTCACCTTGCCCTGGTTAAAAGCTGTGGTTCGTGCTTTCAGTTTTGCGCGAATGCTGCCATCAATTCACGGGTTCTGGTTTGGGAATGTTTTATTCGTTGCTGTGGGTATAACATCACTGATGCACTTTCTAATGAACTCGCTCATCGAATCAGCGTTTTTGTCAATGTTGTTGTTGGACGCAATGCTGAACATATTTCAATCCACGTGATCGAAGCAATCTTGAAGCGTGGAATCAGATTGGTCGGACCTGAGCGCGGGAGCTTCTTGTTTTAGTATCTGTCTGTAGGCTGGAAGCAACAAAATGGAGTCGTGGTCAGCTTTTCGAAAGGAGAGTGGGTGAGGGCCTTATATGCGTCGCGGAAGATAGAATAACAATGATCCTGTCACGCCCTGACCTTATTGTCCTTTGTTTTCTTTATTATTTTGGTTAGGTCAGGGTGTGGCATGGGTCATGTATGTGTTTTTGGCCCTGTCCATGGGTTTTGTATGTCTATGGGTGTTTACTAGTCTAGGTGTTATGTATGTCTATGGTTGCCTAGATTGGTTCTCAATTAGAGGCAGTTGTTTATTGTTGTCTCTGATTGGGAACCATATTTAGGCAGCCATATTCCTTGGGTATGTCGTAGCTTATTGTCTATGTCTAGTTGCCTGTGGCTTCAACATTATAGCGTCACGGTCGTTTTGTACGTTTATTTAGTGTTTTTTTGTACATTTATTTTGTGTTTTCTTCATTAAATAAGTATGTATTCACATCACGCTGTGCCTTCGTCTCCTACAGACCACGAACGTGACAGATCCAGGGTTTTACCAGCCCTGGTAGCACAATCGTTATGCTGATAGAATTTAGGGAGTCTTGTTTTCAGATTAGCCTTGATAAAATCCCCAGCTACAATGAATGCAGCCTCAGGATATGTGGTTTCCAGTTTACATAGAGTCAAATAAAGTTTGTTCAGGGCCATCGATGTGTCTGCTTGTTGGGGAATATATACGGCTGTGATTATAATCGAAGAGAATTCCCTTGTTAGATAATAATAATGCGGTCGACATTTGATTGTGAGGAATTCTAAGTCAGGTGAACAGAAGGACTTGAGTTCCTGTGTGTTGTTATGATCACACCACGTCTCGTTAATCATAAGGCATACTTCCCCGCCCCTCTTCTTACCAGAAAGATGTTTGTTTCTGTCGGCACGATGCGTAGAGAAACCAGCTGGCTGCACCGACTCCGATAGCGTCTCTCGAGTGAGCCATGTTTCCGTGAAGCAAAGAACGTTACAGTCTCTGATGTCCCTCTGGAATGCTACCCTTGCTCGGACTTCATCAACCTTGTTGTCAAGAGACTGGACATTGGCGAGTAAGACCGCTTCATTTGCCCCTTTTACAGCGTCGTTGTTTTGGGACCCCGGCTGGGATCCGAACCATTGTCCTGGGTGGAAGGCAAAACACAGGATCCGCTTCGGGAGAGTCATATTCCTGGTCATAATGATGGTGAGTTGACGTTGCTCTTATATTCAGTAGTTCCTCTCAACTGTATGCAATGAAATCTAAGATTACCTGGGGTACCAATGTAAGAAATAACAAGTAAAAAAACAAAATACTGCATAGTTTCCTAGGAACGCGAAGCGAGGCGGCCATATCTGTTGGCGCCGGAAGTTTCATGGCCCTCACTTTGAATTCGGGCCAACAAGGATGTACTGTACACACCATGTCATATTCAGCCTTGAAGGGAGGATCTACATGCCACACTGTGTCTCAGAGGGGGGGATGTTGAAGGGTGGATCACCGAATCACTGAATCAGGGAATCCTAGAATCCCAGTTTACCAGTTTTTAATCCAGTAAAGTTACTTTACAAACAAAAGGCATAATACTACTCGTAATGACGAGAACAGACTGGAGACTTGATCAAGAACTGCAGGTTGCCTCGGGAAGGCACTTGAACGTAGCAGACTCAGACACCTGCTCACCACGCAGCATCTGAGGGAAACACGACACGACAGGGCAATACATAGACACAGCACGGTGAACAATAGACAAGGATCCGACAGGACAGGAACGGAAAACAAGGGAAGAAATAGGGACTCTAATCAGGGGAAAAGATAAGGAACAGGTGTGGGAAGACTAAATGATGATTAGGGGAATAGGAACAGCTGGGAGCAGGAACGGAACGATAGAGAGAGGAGAGAGAGGGAGGGGGAGAGAGAGGGATAGAAAAAGGGAACGAAAAAGGGAGTCTTGTTTTCAGATTAGCCTTGATAAAATCCCCAGCTACAATGAATGCAGCCTCAGGATATGTGGTTTCCAGTTTACATAGAGTCAAATAAAGTTTGTTCAGGGCCATCGATGTGTCTGCTTGTTGGGGAATATATACGGCTGTGATTATAATCGAAGAGAATTCCCTTGTTAGATAATAATAATGCGGTCGACATTTGATTGTGAGGAATTCTAAGTCAGGTGAACAGAAGGACTTGAGTTCCTGTGTGTTGTTATGATCACACCACGTCTCGTTAATCATAAGGCATACTTCCCCGCCCCTCTTCTTACCAGAAAGATGTTTGTTTCTGTCGGCACGATGCGTAGAGAAACCAGCTGGCTGCACCGACTCCGATAGCGTCTCTCGAGTGAGCCATGTTTCCGTGAAGCAAAGAACGTTACAGTCTCTGATGTCCCTCTGGAATGCTACCCTTGCTCGGACTTCATCAACCTTGTTGTCAAGAGACTGGACATTGGCGAGTAAGACCGCTTCATTTGCCCCTTTTACAGCGTCGTTGTTTTGGGACCCCGGCTGGGATCCGAACCATTGTCCTGGGTGGAAGGCAAAACACAGGATCCGCTTCGGGAGAGTCATATTCCTGGTCATAATGATGGTGAGTTGACGTTGCTCTTATATTCAGTAGTTCCTCTCAACTGTATGCAATGAAATCTAAGATTACCTGGGGTACCAATGTAAGAAATAACAAGTAAAAAAACAAAATACTGCATAGTTTCCTAGGAACGCGAAGCGAGGCGGCCATATCTGTTGGCGCCGGAAGTTTCATGGCCCTCACTTTGAATTCGGGCCAACAAGGATGTACTGTACACACCATGTCATATTCAGCCTTGAAGGGAGGATCTACACTTGAACGTAGCAGACTCAGACACCTGCTCACCACGCAGCATCTGAGGGAAACACGACACGACAGGGCAATACATAGACACAGCACGGTGAACAATAGACAAGGATCCGACAGGACAGGAACGGAAAACAAGGGAAGAAATAGGGACTCTAATCAGGGGAAAAGATAAGGAACAGGTGTGGGAAGACTAAATGATGATTAGGGGAATAGGAACAGCTGGGAGCAGGAACGGAACGATAGAGAGAGGAGAGAGAGGGAGGGGGAGAGAGAGGGATAGAAAAAGGGAACGAACCTAATAAGACCAGCAGGGGGAAACGAACAGAAGGGAAAGCATAATGACAAGACAATCTAAGACAAAACATGACAGTACCCCCACTCACCGAGCGCCTCCTGGCGCACTCGAGGAGGAATCCTGGCGGCAACGGAGGAAATCATCAATAAGTGAACGGTCCAGCACGTCCCGAGACGGAACCCAACTCCTCTCCTCAGGACCGTAACCCTCCCAATCCACTAAGTATTGGTGACCCCGTCCCCGAGAACGCATGTCCATGATCTTACGTACCTTGTAAATAGGTGCGCTCTCGACAAGGACGGGAGGGGGGGAAGACGAACGGGGTGCGAAGAAAGGGCTTGACACAGGAGACATGGAAGACAGGATGGACGCTACGAAGATGTCGCGGAAGAAGCAGTCGCACAGCGACAGGATTGACGACCTGGGAGACACGGAACGGACCAATGAACCGCGGAGTCAACTTACGAGAAGCTGTCGTAAGAGGAAGGTTGCGAGTGGAAAGCCACACTCTCTGGCCGCAACAATACCTTGGACTCTTAATCCTGCGTTTATTGGCGGCTCTCACAGTCTGTGCCCTGTAACGGCAAAGTGCAGACCTCACCCTCCTCCAGGTGCGCTCACAACGTTGGACAAACGCTTGAGCGGAGGGAACGCTGGACTCGGCAAGCTGGGATGAGAACAGAGGAGGCTGGTAACCCAGACTACTCTGAAACTGAGATAACCCGGTAGCAGACGAAGGAAGCGAGTTGTGAGCGTATTCTGCCCAGGGGAGCTGTTCTGCCCAAGACGCAGGGTTTCTGAAAGAAAGGCTGCGTAGTATGCGACCAATCGTCTGATTGGCCCTCTCTGCTTGACCGTTAGACTGGGGATGAAACCCGGAAGAGAGACTGACGGACGCACCAATCAAACGACAGAACTCCCTCCAAAACTGTGACGTGAATTGCGGGCCTCTGTCTGAAACGGCGTCTAACGGGAGGCCATGAATTCTGAACACATTCTCGATGATGATTTGTGCCGTCTCCTTAGCGGAAGGAAGTTTAGCGAGGGCAATGAAATGTGCCGCCTTAGAGAACCTATCGACAACCGTAAGAATCACAGTCTTCCCCGCAGACAAAGGCAGACCGGTAATGAAGTCTAGGGCGATGTGAGACCATGGTCGAGAAGGAATGGGGAGCGGTCTGAGACGACCGGCAGGAGGAGAGTTACCCGACTTAGTCTGCGCGCAGTCCGAACAAGCAGCCACGAAACGGCGCGTGTCACGCTCCTGAGTCGGCCACCAAAAGCGCTGGCGAATAGACGCAAGAGTGCCTCGAACACCGGGATGACCAGCTAACTTGGCAGAGTGAGCCCACTGAAGAACAGCCAGACGAGTGGAAACAGGAACGAAAAGGAGGTTACTAGGACAAGCGCGCGGCGACGCAGTGTGCGTGAGTGCTTGCTTAACCTGTCTTTCAATTCCCCAGACTGTCAACCCGACAACACGCCCATAAGGAAGAATCCCCTCGGGATCAGTAGAAGCCACAGAAGAACTAAACAGACGGGATAAGGCATCAGGCTTGGTGTTTTTGCTACCCGGACGGTAAGAAATCACAAACTCGAAACGAGCGAAAAACAACGCCCAACGAGCTTGACGGGCATTAAGTCGTTTGGCAGAACGGATGTACTCAAGGTTCTTATGGTCTGTCCAAACGACAAAAGGAACGGTCGCGCCCCCCTCCAACCACTGTCGCCATTCGCCTAGGGCTAAGCGGATGGCGAGCAGTTCACGGTTACCCACATCATAGTTGCGCTCAGATGGCGACAGGCGATGAGAAAATAAGCGCAAGGATGAACCTTATCGTCAGACTGGAAGCGCTGGGATAGAATGGCTCCCACGCCTACCTCTGAAGCGTCAACCTCGACAATGAATTGTCTAGTGACGTCAGGAGTAACGAGGATAGGAGCGGACGTAAAACGTTCTTTTAGAAGATCAAAAGCTCCCTGGGCGGAACCGGACCACTTAAAACACGTCTTGACAGAAGTAAGAGCTGTGAGAGGGGCAGCAACTTGACCGAAATTACGAATGAAACGCCGATAGAAATTAGCGAAACCTAAAAAGCGCTGCAACTCGACACGTGACCTTGAACGGGCCAATCACTGACAGCTTGGACCTTAGCGGAATCCATCTGAATGCCTTCAGCGGAAATAACGGAACCGAGAAAAGTAACGGAGGAGACATGAAAAGAGCACTTCTCAGCCTTTACGTAGAGACAATTCTCTAAAAGGCGCTGTAGAACACGTCGAACGTGCTGAACATGAATCTCGAGTGACGGTGAAAAAATCAGGATATCGTCAAGATAGACAAAAACAAAGATGTTCAGCATGTCTCTCAGAACATCATTAACTAATGCCTGAAAAACAGCTGGCGCATTGGCGAGACCAAACGGCAGAACCCGGTACTCAAAATGCCCTAACGGAGTGTTAAACGCCGTTTTCCACTCGTCCCCCTCTCTGATGCGCACGAGATGGTAAGCGTTACGAAGGTCCAACTTAGTAAAGCACCTGGCTCCCTGCAGAATCTCGAAGGCTGATGACATAAGGGGAAGCGGATAACGATTCTTAACCGTTATGTCATTCAGCCCTCGATAATCCACGCAGGGGCGCAGAGTACCGTCCTTCTTCTTAACAAAAAAGAACCCCGCCCCGGCCGGAGAGGAAGAAGGCACTATGGTACCGGCGTCAAGAGACACAGACAAATAATCCTCGAGAGCCTTACGTTCGGGAGCCGACAGAGAGTATAGTCTACCCCGAGGAGGAGTGGTCCCCGGAAGGAGATCAATACTACAATCATACGACCGGTGAGGAGGAAGGGAGTTGGCTCGGGACCGACTGAAGACCGTGCGCAGATCATGATATTCCTCCGGCACTCCTGTCAAATCGCCAGGTTCCTCCTGAGAAGTGGGGACAGAAGAAATGGGAGGGATGGCAGACATTAAACACTTCACATGACAAGAAACGTTCCAGGATAGGATAGAATTACTAGACCAATTAATAGAAGGATTATGACATACTAGCCAGGGATGACCCAAAACAACAGGGGTAAAAGGTGAACGAAAAATCAAAAAAGAAATAGTCTCACTGTGGTTACCAGATACTGTGAGAGTTAAAGGTAGTGTCTCAAATCTGATACTGGGAAGATGACTACCATCTAAGGCAAACATGGGCGTAGGCTTGTCTAACTGTCTGAAAGGAATGTCATGTTTCCGAGCCCATGCTTCGTCCATGAAACAACCCTCAGCCCCAGAGTCAATCAAGGCACTGCATGTAGCACCCGAACCGGTCCAGCGTAGATGGACCGACATAGTAGTACAGGATCTAGATGAAGAGACCTGAGTAGTAGCGCTCACCAGTAGCCCTCCGCTTACTGATGAGCTCTGGCCTTTTACTGGACATGAATTGACAAAATGTCCATCAAATCCGCAATAGAGGCACAGGCGGTTGGTGATCCTCCGTTCCCTCTCCTTGGTCGAGATGCGAATACCTCCCAGCTGCATGGGCTCAGTCTCTGAGCCAGAGGAGGGAGATGGTTGCGATGCGGAGCAGGGAAACACCGTTGACGCGAGCTCTCTTCCACGAGCTTGGTGACGAAGATCTACCCGTCGTTCTATGCGGATGGCGAGAGCAATCAAAGAGTCCACACTGGAAGGAACCTCCCGAGAGAGAATCTCATCTTTGACCACTGCGTGGAGTCCCTCCAGAAAACGAGCGAGCAGCGCCGGCTCGTTCCAGTCACTAGAGGCAGCAAGAGTGCGAAACTCTATAGAGTAATCCGTTATGGATCGATCACCTTGGCATAGGGAAGCCAGGGCCCTAGAAGCCTCCCTACCAAAAACTGAACGGTCAAAAACCCGAATCATCTCCTCTTTAAAGTTCTGGTAATTGTTAGAACAATCAGCCCTTGCCTCCCAGATAGCTGTGCCCCACTCTCGAGCCCGGCCAGTAAGGAGTGAAATGACGTAAGCAACCCGAGCTCTCTCGCTAGAGTATGTGTTGGGTTGGAGAGAGAACACAATATCACACTGGGTGAGAAAGGAGCGGCACTCCGTGGGCTGCCCGGAGTAGCAAGGTGGGTTATTAACCCTAGGTTCCGGAGGCTCGGCAGGCCAGGAAGTAACAGGTGGCACGAGACGAAGACTCTGGAACTGTCCAGAGAGGTCGGAAACCTGAGCGGCCAGGTTCTCCACGGCATGGCGAGCAGCAGACAATTCCTGCTCGTGTCTGCCGAGCATGGCTCCTTGGATCTCGACGGCAGTGTTACGAGCATCTGTAGTCCATTCCTTGGTCGGATCCTTCTGTTATGCAGGTGAATGAGGACCCAAAAGCGACTTGGCGAAAACAGAGTTTTTAATCCAGTAAAGTTACTTTACAAACAAAAGGCATAATACTACTCGTAATGACGAGAACAGACTGGAGACTTGATCAAGAACTGCAGGTTGCCTCGGGAAGGCACTTGAACGTAGCAGACTCAGACACCTGCTCACCACGCAGCATCTGAGGGAAACACGACACGACAGGGCAATACATAGACACAGCACGGTGAACAATAGACAAGGATCCGACAGGACAGGAATGGAAAACAAGGGAAGAAATAGGGACTCTAATCAGGGGAAAAGATAAGGAACAGGTGTGGGAAGACTAAATGATGATTAGGGGAATAGGAACAGCTGGGAGCAGGAACGGAACGATAGAGAGAGGAGAGAGAGGGAGGTGGAGAGAGAGGGATAGAAAAAGGGAACGAACCTAATAAGACCAGCAGGGGGGAAACGAACAGAAGGGAAAGCATAATGACAAGACAATCTAAGACAAAACATGACATACAGAGCAGATTTTGTCACATGAATGTGGAGGATGTTATGGACCACATAATCAACTCAGTATCACAGGTGTAATTGTGAGCAATAACAGAACAGACATATTGTGGTGAAAATAATTAGACTGGGTTAATTGGATTAATTGGGTTGGATAGTTAAAGGCTAAATATGTTTACTTCACTGGAGAGAGAACAAGGCTGTTCTCCATAAAAGTCAACTGGTTTGTTTGATTGACTAACATAAATGTCAGACGTAGAGATGCTGTGGTAATTACTGTGGTCCTCTTCCTCTTTTCTGCGTTGGAGGAGAAGTGAGTCAGAACAAGAGCAGTGATTAGAGTCAAAGCTATGTCAAGGGGGAGGACACAAAACAGACACACATGAGAATACACACATACAGTGCATTCCGAAAGTATTCAGACCCCTTGACTTCGTCCACATTTTGTTGCGTTCTGGCCTTATTCTAAAACTGATTCAATAAAAACATTTCCTCATCAATCTACACACAATACACCATAATGACAAAACAAAAACAGGTTTTTAGACATTTTTGCAAATGTATTAAAAATAAATAACAGAAATACTTTACTTACATAAGTATTCAGATCCTTAGCTATGAGACTCGAAATTGAGGTCAGGTCCATCCTGTTTTCATTGATCATGCTTTGAGATTGATTGGAGTCCAGCTGTGGTAAATTCAATTGATTGGACAAGATTTGGAAAGGCACACACCTGTCTATATGAGGTCCCACAGTTGACTTTCCATCTGCATTGATTGCTTTTTGGGTTTTTAGGCTGGGTTTCTGTATAGCACTTTGTGACATTGGCTGATGTAAAAAGGGGTTTATAAAAAACATTTGACTGATTGATTGATTGATAGTACATGTCAGAGCAAAAACCATGCCATGAGGTCAAAGGAATTGTCTCTAGAGCTCTGAGACAGGACTGTGTCGAGGCACAGATATGGGGAAGGGTACAAAAACATTTCTGCAGCACTGAAGGTCCCCAAGAACACTTTGGCCTCCATCATTCTTAAATGGAAGAAGTTTGGAACCACTAAGACTCTTCCTAGAGCTGGCCGCCCGGCTAAAATGAGCAATCGGGGGAGAAGTGTCTTGGTCATGGAGGTGTTCCTCTGTGGAGATGGGAGAACCTTCCAGAAGGACAACCAGCTATGCAGCTCTCCACCAATCAGGCCTTTATAGTAGAAAAGCCAGAAGGAAGCCACTCCTCAGTAAAAGGCACAAGACACTCCACTTGGAGTTTACCAAAGGCACCTACGGAACTCTCAGACCACGAGAAACAAGATTCTCTGGTCTGATGAAACCAAGATTGAACTCTTTGGCCTGAATGCCAAGCGTTACGTCTGGAGGAAACCTGCCACCATCCCTACTGTGAAGCATGGTGGTGGAAGCATCATGCTGTGTGGATGTTTTTCAGCAGCAGGGACTGGAAGACTAGTCAGGATTGAGGGAAAGGTGATTGGAGCAAAGTACAGAGAGATCCTTGATGAAAACCTGCTCCAGAGCACTCGGGACCTCAGACTGGGGCGTAGATTCACCTTCCAACAGGACAAGAACCCTAAGCACACAGCCAAGACAATGCATGAGTGGCTTCGGGACAAGTCTCTGAATGTCCTTGAGTCAGACAGAGCCCGGATTTGAACCCGATCGAACATCTCTGGAGAGATCTGAAAATAGCTGTGCAGCGAAGCTCCCCATCCAACCTGACAGAGCTTGAGAGGATCTGCAGGTGTGTCAAGCTTGAAGCTTCATAACTGAGAAAGCTCAAAGCTGTAACCACTGCCAAAGCTGCTTCAACAAAGTACTGAGTAAAGGGTCTACATACACATATGGAATCAGGTAGTAACCCAAAAAGTGTTAAACAAATCAAAATACATGTTATATTTTAGATTCTTCAAAGTTGCCACCCTTTGCTTTGATGACAGCTTCAAATCAAATCAAATGTTATTGGTCACATACACATGGTTAGCAGATGTTAATGCAAGTGTAGCGAAATGCTTGTGATTCTAATTCCAACAATGCAGTAAAATCTAACAAGTAATCTAACAAATTCACAACAACTACCTTATACACACAAATGTACACAAATGTAAAGGGATGAATAAGAACATGTACATGTAAATATATGGATGAGCGATGGTGCGCGGCATAGGCAACATGCAGTAGATGCTGTAGAATACAGTATATACTTATGGGATGAGTAATGTAGGATATGTAAACATTATTCATGTGGCAATATTTAAAGTGACTAGTGATACCTCCATGTAAACATTAGTAAAGTGGTGTTATTTAGACCAGTGATACCTTTATTAAGTCAGTTTATTTAAGTGGACAGATTTGATTCTGTATGATGGCAGCAGCCTCTCTAAGCCAGTGATGGCTATTTAACAGTCTGGTAGACTTGAGATAGAAGCTGAACCCCAGCCTCTCGGTCCCAGGCTTGATGCACCTGCACTGAATCGGCCCTCTGGATGGTAGTCGGGTTAAACAGGCAGTGGCTGGGGTGGTTGTTGTCCCCGACGATCTCCTTGGCCTTTCTGTGACATCGGGTGCTGTAGGTGACCTGGAGGGCAGGCAGTCTGTCCCCGGCGATGCGCTGTGCAGACCGCACCACCCTCTGGAGAGCCTTGCCGTTGAGTGTGGTGCAATTGCCGCACCAGGCTGCGATACAGCCCGACAGAATGCTCTCGATTGTGCATCTGCAAAAGCCTATGAGTGTTTTAGATGACAAGCCAAATATCTTCAGCCTCCGGAAGTTGAAGAGGTGCTATTGCGCCTTCTTCACCATGCTGTCTGTGTGGGTGGACGACTTCAGTCCGTCCATGACGTGTACACCGAGGAACTCAAAACTTTCCACTTTCTCCACTACTGGGATGCTCCCTCCACTGCTCCCTGAAGTCCACGATCATCTCACCTGTTCTGCTGACGTTGAGTGAGAGGTTATTTTCCCGACACCACACTCCACGGGCCCTCTCCTCCTCCCGGTAGGCTGTCTCATCATTGTTGGTAACCAGGCCTACCACTGCAGTCTTCTGCAAACTTGATGATTGAGTTGGAAGCAAGCATGGCCATGCAGTCATTGGTGAACAAGGAGTACAGGAGAGGGCTGAGAACGCACCCTTGAGGGGCTCCAGTGCTGAGGATCAGCGGGTTGGAGATGTTGTTACCTACCTTCACCACCTGGAGGCGGCCCGTCAGAAAATCCAGGACCCAGTTGCACAGGGCGGGGACGAGACCCAGGGTTGAATATGTTTGGTTGAATATGTCCGTAACACACCAGCCAGCTGGTCTGCGCATGCTCTGTCCTCAGTGGCTCGGATGCCGTCTGGGTCGGTAGCCTATCGATGGTTAACACGTTTAAATGTTTTACTCACGCTGGCCACAGAGAAGGAGAGTCCACAGGCTTGGTAGCGGTTTGTGTCAGTGACACTGTATTGTCCTCAAAGCGAGCAAAGAAGTTGTTTCATTTGTCTGGGAGCAAGATGTCAGTGTCTGCGACGGGGCTGGTTTTATTTTGTAATCTGTGATTGACTGTAGATCCTGCCACATACATCTTGTGATTGAGCCGTTGAATTGCGACTCTACTTTGTCTCTATACTGATGCTTTGCTTGTTTTATTGCCTTACAGAGGGATTAGCTGCACTGTTTGTATGCGGTTGTGTTTCCGGTCACCTTGTCATGATTAAAAGTGGTGGTTCAGTTTCACGCGAATGCTGCCATCAATCCATGGTTTGTGGTTAGGGAAGGTTTTTATAGTCACAGAGTGTAGGACGTCTCCGATGCACTTGCTAATAAACTCGCTCACCGAGTCAGGATATACATCAACGTTATTTTCTGAGGCTATCCGGAACATATCCCAGTCCACATGATCAAAGCAATCTTTAGCGTTAAATTTGATTGGTCAGACCAGCATTGTATTGACCTGAGCACGGGCATTTCCTGTTTTAGTTTCTGTCTATAGGCTGGGAGCAACAAAATGGAGTCATGGGCATATTTGCCAAAGGCAGGGCAGGGCAGAGCAGGTTTTTGTATGCATGGCGAAAGTTCGAGTAGCAATGATCCAGAAAGCTACCAGCTCTTGTCACGCATATGATATGCTGATAGAATTTAGGAAGTATGATTCTTAGGTTAGCTTTGTTAAAATCCCCAGCTACAATAAATGCAGGCTCAGGATGTATGCTTTCCAGTTTACATAGAGTCCAGTGAAGTTCTTTCAGGTCCGACGAGGGATCTGCTTGGCGGGGATATACACGGCTGTGACTTTAATCGAAGAGAATTCTCTTGGACGATAATGTAGTCGGCATTTGATTGTAAGGAATTGTAGGTCCGGTGAACAAAAGGACTTGAGTTCCTGTATGTTGTTATAATTACACCATGAGTCGTTAATCATAAGGCATACACCCCCGCCCTTCTTCTTACCAGGGAGATGTTTGTTTCGGTCGGCGTGATGCGTGAAGAAACCGGGTGGCTGTACCGACTCTGACAACATATCCCGAGTGAGCCATGTTTCCATGAAACAGAGAATGTTACAATCTCTGATGTCTCTCTGGTAGGCAACTCGTGCCCTAATTTTGTCCACCTTTTAATCTCGAGATTGGACTTTGGCGAGTTATATGCCTGGAAGTGGTGGATGGTGTGCTCACCTTCTGAGTCTGACCAGTAGGCCACTCCGTCTGCCTCTCCTGCGGCGACCGCATTGTTTTGGGTTGGCCTCTAGGATAAGATCCCATGTCCCCGAGCTGACAAGGTACAAAATCTGTTGTTCTGCCCTTGAACAGGCAGGTAACCCACTGTTCCTAGGCCATCATTGAAAATAAGAATTTGTTCTTAACTGACTTGCCTAGTAAAATAAAGGTAAAATAAAAAATAAAATAAAAAAGGATCTGCTTCGGGAAAGTCATATTCCTGTTCATAATGATGGTAATTTGACATCGCTTTTATATCCAATAGTTCTTCACGGCTGTATGTAATAACACTTGAGATGTTCTGGGTTAACAATGTATGAAATAATACATAAAAAAAAACAAATAACTGCATAGTTTTCTATGGACCTAAAGCGAGGCGACCATCTATGTCGGCGCTTCTTGCTGGATGCACACTGTTTGCATTCTCTCAACCAGCTTCATGAGGTAGTCACCTGGAATGCATTTCAATTGACAGGTGTGCCTTGTTAAAATACATTTGAGCCAATCATTTATGTTGTGACAAGGTAGCGGTGGTATAAAAATATAAAAAATTCTGTATTATGGCAAGAATATCTCAAATAAGCAAAGATAAACGACCGTCCAATTAAGACATGAAATTCAGTCAACCTGGAAAGTTTCAAAAACTTTGAAAGTTTCTTCATGTGCAGTTGCAAAAACCATCAAGTGCTATGATAAAACTGTCTCCCATGAGGACAGACACAGGAAGACCCAGAGTTACCTCTACTGCAGAGGATACGTTCATTAGAGTTAACTGCACCTCAGATTGCAACCCAAATAAATGCTTCAAAGAGTTCAAGTAACAGACACATCTCAACATCAACTGTTCAGAGGAGAATCAGGCCTTCGTTGTCAAATTGGTGCAAAGAAACCACTACTCATGGACACCAATAAGAAAAAGAGACTAGCTTGGGCCAATAAACACGAGCAGTGGACCTTAGACTGGTGGAAATCTGTCCTTTGGTCTGATGAGTACAAATCTGAGATCTTTTGTTCCAACCGCAGTGTATGTGTGAGATGCAGAGTATGTGAATGGATGATCTCCGCATGTCTGGTACCCACCGTAAAGCATGGAGGAGGTGGTGTGATGATGTGGGGGCGCTTTTCTGGTGACACTGTCTGTGATTTATTTAGAATTCAAGGCACACTTAACCAGCATGGCTACCATCCCATCTTGTTTGCACTTTGTGGGACTATCATTTGTTTATAAACAGCACAATGACCCAAAACACACCTCAAGGCTGTGTAAGGGTTATTGTAGCAAGGAGAGTGATGAAGTGATGCATCAGATGTCCTGGCCTCCACAATCACCCAGCCTCAAGCCAATTGAGATGGTTTGGGATGAGTTGGACCACAGAGTGAAGGAAAAGAAGCCAACAAGTGCTCATCATATGTGCGAACTCCTTCAAGACTGTTGGAAAAGCATTCCTCATGAAGCTGGTTGAGAGAATGCCAAGAGTGTGCAAAGCTGTCATCAAAGCAAAGGGTGGCTACTTCGAAGAATCTAAAATTTAAATACGTGACTCAACACCTGGATTTGGTCTTACATATATAGAAAAATGTGAAATTTTGTTTTTTGCATAGGATAAAAGTAGAGACTCAGAGCTACAAAATGGTATATCATACACTGCATTTGAGGAACGATGTGAAAGTAATTCTGATTTGAAAGTTTATCAACTTGTAAACTCACTTTTGAGAAAATCACCTGTATATGTTTTGGAATCTAGTGAAGAGCTCTTCTTTGTCTACACCCATTCAGCATTGTTCACACCTTCTTAACTTCTTGGCGCACCCATCCCTTTAGCGGGATAATTTTCGTCAACATCCGCTGAATTGCAGAGCACCAAATTCAAATAAAATTTCTAAAAATATTACATTTTCATGAAATCACAAGTGCAATATAGCAAAACACAGCTTAGCCTGTTGTTAATCCAACTGGCATGTCAGATTTCAAAAAAGCTTTTAGGCGAAAGCAAACCAAGCATTTATGTAAGGACTTCTCTCTCAGCAGACAAAACATTACAAACAGCTAGCAGCAAAGTAGATTGGTCACGAAAGTCAGAAAAGCAATTAACTGAATCGCTTACCTTTGATGATCTTCAGATGTTTGCACTCACGAGACTCCCAGTTTCACAATAAATGTTCCTTTTGTTCCATAAAGACAATTTTTATATCCAAAATACCTCCATTTGGTTGGCGCGTTATGTTCAGAAATCCACAGGCTCGAGCAGTCACGACCGGGCAGACAAATTCCAAATAGTATTCATAAATTTTGTAGAAACATGTCAAACTTTTGTTATAATCAATCTGCACGTTGTTTTTGCAATAAATAATAAATAATATTTCAACCGGAACGTAGAATTTTTAATAGGGGAGAGAGAGAAAATGTCTGCTCCAAGCTGCTTGCGTATGCAAAACTCTGCTGGCCCAGCCATCCAGTGACGCGATGTGGTCTTTCTCATTCATTCATCAAAATAGAAGGCACTTACTTCCTCTTTGGATTTTCCTCAGGATTTCGCCTGCAATATCAGTTCTGTTATACTCACAGACAATATTTTGACAGTTTTGGAAACTTTAGAGTGTTTTCTATCCTAATCATATTCTAGATTCTGGGCCTGAGAAATAGGCAGTTTCATTTGGGTACGTTTTCAGCCCACCCGTCCTGTTTCGCTCTCGGAGTGCACACTTGACGCTCTGGTCAATGATTTGTTTACCCCTGGATAACATGAAAACAGCCTAACCAGCCCTGCTGGCAAAAATATCATTACGCTTCTTGGCAGATGTTTACGGACCAAATGTAACAATTTTATTTTTATTTACAGATGGTGTATAAGTTTGTATTTAAGGCACAAAAACCGAACATGTTCGAGAAGGTATTTCTGCCCCCAAAAAACGCATTTGATTAAAAAAATCAAGTTTCAAGTTCAAACGGCTCTCCTGTGAAGCTGTGACTTGCGACATATGCCTAGTATCCTGAATCGGTTCACACATATGTATACATTTGTTTAACACTTTTTTTACATGATTCCATATGTGTTATTTCATAGTTCTGATGTCTTCACTATTTTTCTACAATGTAGAAAATAGTAAAATAAAGACAAACCCTTGAATGAGTAGGTGTGTCCAAAATTGACTGGTACTGTACATTTGCCAAGATTTCTAAAAAATAGTTTTTGCTTTGTCATCATGGGGTATTGTGTGTAGATTGTTGAAGGGAAACATTGATGTAATCATTTTTGAAGAAGGCTGTAACTTAACGAAATGTGGAAAAAGTCAAGAGGTCTGAATACTTTCCGAATGCACTGTATAGGCCTAGTACCTACACACATGTGCACACGCAGCCACACACACACACATTAACACCTCCAACTGAATGGCTAATGAGTTGCCTTGATCAAGTCAAGCTGTGTTTACAGGTACAGCACGGGAGGAAACTAAGACTTGGTAGGCTACCAGGCACTCCATAACCGACACTCGTCAAAACCCCTTGCTGAGCTGAGACCCAAGAAGGTGTTTCATCCCCACCGCAGCTTCACCTGCTTACACTGGACGTAAAATAAGGCACATTTCAATCTGGAGCTGCAATTTTGAGCATTTAAAACAACTAACATAAACATCTACCAGACAATAATCACAATACACTGGAAGTAGGGTCCTTACTGTCCATCAAGATAAGGTTAACGGTTAAATAATGTATGTGACTTCGATGATAACACCTATTATGTCATAATGCATGCCTTGCCTCATAGTTTTGATATCAGTGAGAGTCTTGTCTTCTTATCTGGATTGACAGACAGACGCCTGTCAATGGATTGTTATACCTCTTAACCTTCAAAAGAGAGAAAGAGAGGGAGGAAGAAAGAGAGTGAGTGAGTGATAGAGAGAGAGAGAGAAGGGTGTGTCTCAAAAGGCAGTGCTGTTCAAACTGCAGCTTGTGTCCTCTCACACAGTAGATGGGGCCCTCTACTGGTATGTTAGTGAAACTGCTTCCCTCCACACCTGGCACACCACACCGCAACACAACAGCCATCATCATATCCTCTATTCAGTTGGAGTGTGTGTATTCACTAGGAACCAAACAGAAAGGAAATGGGAGCAACTACCTCAACCTGTCAAATAAAAAACTATTATTTACATTGCCAAACCTTTTCCATTTCAAAACGTTTCGCTACGGAGTGCTCTAATGAATACCCCCTTGAACAGGAGGCTGAGCCATGACAGAATATAGCTTCTGGCCTATTGAATGAGAGAGGGTCCTCCATGCAGCACTATAAAGACCTGCCAAAGACCCCTTCTGGAATCAATTCAATTATCTAATTTCCCCCCTGAAATTCATCTAATGGCGTATTATTGGCCCAGAAGATAGAGGAGAACTGTTGTCATTGAAGGAAATGGATCTTAAAATGGATATCCTTATTTAGACCCTTTATGTGACATGACATCATCACAAAAAGCCGATGTGAGCATTTAGTAAATGTATTCACTTTTCAATATATATATATTTTTTTACTGTTGTTGTTGTTTTAATCACCAAGCATTGGAATCCAACACTGGAAATGCTGAGTTTTAACCTTAGTTAAAGCAGACCATATATTCTCTAGGGAACAAAAGCAGTACTGTTGAAAAGTACCGTGTGTTGGGAGGAAGGGTCAGCTGATTGCAGAGATGTCCTAACAACAGACAAAGACTAGGCATTATACCCTTCTGACAAAACAGCCCATCCACATTCACATCATGATCACGTCTTCCAGTGCAGTTGTCAGTAATCATAAAATGATATACCATTGCTCTATAGCGTTTGCTATAGTACCAGCCATAATTTGTGTTTGTGGTAATATTTGTTTGTGTGGTAATATTAGAATTAAGGCCTAGTTAAATATTTTAACAAAATATCTATGACACTGGAACACAGTTAATATTACGTTATATTATTATTAGACTATGTGTTATTATTAAGCAATACGGCCTGAGGGGGTATGATATAGCCAATATAGAATACCTCAGCTAAGGGTTGTTCTACGTTCCACGCAACGCGTAGTCCCTGGATACAGCCCTTCGCCGTGGTATATATTGGCCATATAGCACAAACCCCAGGTGCCGAATTGCTATTATAAACTGGTTACCAACATAATTACAAGAGTAAAATGTACATGTTTTTTCATACCAGAAAGCCGTGATATTCCACGGCTTTCTGCCAATCAGGATTCAGGGCTCGAACCACCCAGTTTATAATTATTATTTGAAAACATGGCACTTGTAGAATATCTCAGAAAGCATTTGGTCTACGTGCATTGACGTTCAGATAATTGACATATTTCCCATATAATTTTGAGAACACCTTCAATGTCAAAATATCCCATAGCAAAACTAGTCCAATTTAAACCTCAATCAATTGCTTACTTTAAAATGGCTATATAATATATAATCCAAAGCATCACAGAAGACACTGCAATCCAGTGCCAAGCACATTGTTATTATGAGGTCAGAAGCTATCCTCCCTGAGCTCTAAGCTCTGCCTTCCACACCTGAGAGGGAATCTTGGCAAAGCTGCTTTCAAGAGCAGTGCCAAAAGGAAACACTCACCAGAAAGAAGACTTCTGGCTACTAGTCAAGATCTTCTGGGCTCCATGTAAATAGACTGGATTGGACCAACACTCCCACTCCAGGTCTCCATTCGAAAAAGGTCTTCTGATATCAATGGGTAAAAAAAATTATCCAATGATTAATCACAACTCTTCCTCTTCTTCACAATGTAACAATGTAACAATGGACCTCAGACCAGTTCCTTCCTCTCTTTCGTATGTCTTAATCCACTGATCTATGTCTCTCTCTCTCTCTCTCTCTCTCTCTCTCTCTCTCTCTCTCTCTCTCTCTCTCTCTCTCTCTCTCTCTCTCTGTCCCTCAGTCTCTTGGTCTCTCAGTCTCTGCCCCCTCCCAACATACACACAGACAATCCCGTAGCCTACTACACTACAAGTCAGAGCGGATGTCCAGGGGCCTAGCTATAAATAGGTTTCTTCGGTGTAGAATGTCTCTTCCTATGAGAGTGAGGAGCATGGAGGCTGGAGGAGCCTGTTAGACCAAGCATCGCTCTCTCCAGCCTGATCCAGGCTGTATCACAACCGGTTGTGATTGGGAGTCCCATAGGGCAGCACACAATTGCCCCAGTGTCGTCCAGGTTTGGCCAGTGTAGGCCGTCATTGTAAATAAGAACTGACTTGCCTAGTTAAATAAAGGTATAAAAAAATACAAGTAGGAAAAAAAGTAGGAATGAATTAGAAAGCAGTTGCTTATTAATAAATTGCTTATCAACAGATAGTTTGTTGATACTATGACCATCTGTAGAGCATATCTGTAGAGCATCTACAAATGGACTATCCGGACTATCCAAATAAAATGCGACCTGGGTTGTTAACTCATATAGCTAGATAATATAGCTGGTATATTTATATATATATATATATCAGGGGATAATATAGCTGGTCCATACTGAAGCAATTTCTGTGAAGAGAGTGCAGTCTGCTGGTATGAAAGTAGCATTAAAGTTGGCCTAGGCGTACTTCACTAACATATTTAGTTTGTGCTCCTCCATCCCGCAATGCAAATTCAAAACCAAATAACATTTTATGTCACATGCGCCGAATACAATGGGTGTAGACTTTAGCATGAAATGCTTGCTTAGGAGCCCTTCCCAAAGATACAGAGTAAAAACAAATATATATGTAGTAACACAAGACAAATAAAATGCACATTAATGAAGCTATATACAGGGAGTACCAGTACCAGATCAATGTGCAGAGGTACGAGGTACTTCAGGTAGACATGAAGGAAGGGTAAAGTGACTAGGCATCAGAATAGATCATAATAAGAGTAAAATAAAGAACAGAGTATCAGGAGCATATGATGAGCAAAACATCTGTCACTCAGTCAGAGTCTAGATATTTTGGAGGCTCAAGATGGCGGCATGAGAGGTCATTACATTTCTAGCTGAGGAACAATTTTAGGCTGTAGTTGCAACAAAACAAATGTATTTAGCCATACAATGTAGCCGTTTTGAATTGTTTTGTAATTAATCAAGCCATTGAAATATATTTTTTATGATTTCCAACCAACAAGCTAGCTATCAAAAAGTTTCAGCGTGTTTAGCTAACATTAGCTAACATCTTCATATAAACTCAGCAAAAAAAGAAACGTCCTCTCACTGTCAACTGCGTTTATTTTCAGCAAACTTAAACATGTATAAATATTTGTATGATATTTGTATGGCTAACAGAAATTGAATAATGTGTCCCTAAACAAAGGGGGGGTCAAAATCAAAAGTAACAGTCAGTATCTGGTGTGGCCACTAGCTGCATTAAGTATTGCAGTGCATCTCCTCCTCATGGACTGCACCAGATTTGCCAGTTCTTACTGTGAGATGTTACCCCACTCTGCCACCAAGGCACCTGCAAGTTCCCAGACATTTCTGGGGGGAATGGCCCTAGCCCTCACCCTCCGATCCAACAGGTCCCAGACATGCTCAATGGGATTGAGATCCGGGATCTTTGCTGATCATGGCAGAACACTGATATTCCTGTCTTGCAGGAAATCACGCACAGAATGAGCAGAATGGCTGGTGGCATTGTCATGCTGGAGGGTCATGTCAGGATGAGGCTGCAGGAAGGGTGCCACATGAGGGAGGAGGATGTCTTCCCTGTAACGCACAGCGTTGAGATTGCCTGCAATGACAACAAGCCCAGTCCGATGATGCTGTGACACACTGCCCCAGACCATGACGGACCCTCCACCTCCAAATCGATCCCACTCCAGAGTACATGCTTCGGTGTAACGCTCATTCCTTCAATGATAAATGTGAATCCAGCCATCACCCCTGGTGAGACAAAACCGCGACTTGTCAGTGAAGAGCACTTTTTGCCAGTCCTGTCTGGTCCAGCGACGGTGGGTTTGTGCCCA
The DNA here is from genome assembly GCF_021184085.1 of Oncorhynchus gorbuscha. Classification (NCBI taxonomy): domain Eukaryota; kingdom Metazoa; phylum Chordata; class Actinopteri; order Salmoniformes; family Salmonidae; genus Oncorhynchus; species Oncorhynchus gorbuscha. The sequence goes on along the minus strand of NC_060190.1, from coordinate 69,043,089 downwards.
TAGGTGAAGTTGTTGCTGGTGATGTTTGGTGAGGACAGTAAAATTGACCAAATTCCATAAGCAGGCACTATTAACTTGAATGTTGGCATTTAAACATAATTTTTCCCCTCACAGATACTTTCTATGGAACAACAAAGATATACGATTTAAAAATAACTCTCTTTTGTTTCGTAACTGGTTTGAGAATACAATTATTTTGGTTGGTCAGTTGCTGAATGAGGATGGATATCTACTCTCATATGGGGAATTTCTTGATAAGTTTAGAATTCCAATAACCCCGAAAGAATATGCAATTGTTTTTGATGCACTTCCAAGGGGGGTTGTATTTCTTTTAAATTCCTCTGTGATTGATGTAAGAAACAATGGGGAAAAGCAGGGAAAATTCCTAACAAATAATGTATCAGTAACAAGGTAAAGGAAGTTTCATTTAAAATGTTACATATAATTTATCCTGTTAAACATGTTTTGGAAACATTAAAGCTGAATATTGAATATAATTGTGATTTCTGTGGAATGATGAAGGAGACCATTTGTTTTTTTACCTGTATTTATAGTATACTTTTTGGATTGACATACAGAACTTTGTTACAGAACAACAGGCCAGTGGGGCACTTAGAAAAGCAGCAGGCAGGGGCAACTGGTACGGAAGATGATGATTTAGGTGACCCAGACACAGGCCCAAAACAAGTTAAGATGCCCTTGACCGTTCTGGATTGCAAAACTAAAAATACACACAAGACACAGCAACAGAAGAGTAGAGAGAGACAAGACACAGAGGAATAGGATATTTAACTAGGCAAGCCAGTCAAGAACAAATTGTTATTTAAATGACGGTCTACACCGGCCAAACCCGGACGACGCTAGGCCAATTGTGCAACACTCAATCACAGCCAGTTGTGATACAGCCTGGATTCAAACCAGAGTGTCTGTAGTGACACCTCTGAAACTGAGCTGCAGTGCCTTAGACCGCTGCGTCACTCAGGATATGATGGAAAAAGACACCAGACAAGACACAGAGACAGCAACAGAAGAATAGGATATGATGGAAAGAGACACCAGACAAGACACAGAGACAGCAACAGAAGAATAGGATATGATGGAAAGAGACACCAGACAAGACACAGAGACAGCAACAGAAGAATAGGATATGATGGAGACACCAGACAAGACACAGAGACAACAACAGAAGAATAGGATATGATGGAAAGAGACACCAGACAAGACACAGAGACAGCAACAGAAGAATAGGATATGATGGAAAGAGACACCAGACAAGACACAGAGACAGCAACAGAAGAATAGGATATGATGGAAAGAGACACCAGACAAGACACAGCAACAGAAGAATAGGATATGATGGAAAGAGACACCAGACAAGACACAGAGACAGCAACAGAAGAATAGGATATGATGGAAAGAGACACCAGACAAGACACAGAGACAACGACAGCAGAATAGGATATGATGGAAAGAGACACCAGACAAGACACAGAGACCGCAACAGAAGAATGGGATATGATGGAAAGAGACACCAGACAAGACACAGAGACAGCAACAGAAGAATGGGATATGATGGAAAGAGACACCAGACAAGACACAGAGACCGCAACAGAAGAATAGGATATGATGGAAAGAGACACCAGACAAGACACAGAGACAGCAACAGAAGAATAGGATATGATGGAAAGAGACACCAGACAAGACACAGAGACAGCAACAGAAGAATAGGATATGATGGAAAGACACCAGAAGAACAGAACAGGCCATAACAGAAGAGGATATACAAATGAGATAGTAACAAACAACAACCTATGACAACAGCAGACAACCTATGACAACAGCAGACAAGACACAGAGACAGCAACAGAAGAATAGGATATGATGAAAAGAGACACCAGACAAGACACAGAGACAGCAACAGAAGAATAGGATATGATGGAAAGACACCAGAAGAACAGAACAGGCCATAACAGAAGAGGATATACAAATGAGATAGTAACAAACAACAACCTATGACAACAGCAGACAACCTATGACAACAGCAGACAAGACACAGAGACAGCAACAGAAGAATAGGATATGATGAAAAGAGACACCAGACAAGACACAGAGACAGCAACAGAATAATAGGATATGATGGAAAGAGACACCAGACAAGACACAGAGACAGCAACAGAAGAATAGGATATGACGGAGACACCAGACAAGACACAGAGACAACAACAGAAGAATAGGATATGATGGAAAGAGACACCAGACAAGACACAGAGACAGCAACAGAAGAATAGGATATGATGGAAAGAGACACCAGACAAGACACAGAGACCGCAACAGAAGAATGGGATATGATGGAAAGAGACACCAGACAAGACACAGAGACAGCAACAGAAGAATAGGTTATGATGGAAAGAGACACCAGACAAGACACAGAGACCGCAACAGAAGAATGGGATATGATGGAAAGAGACACCAGACAAGACACAGAGACCGCAACAGAAGAATAGGATATGATGGAAAGAGACACCAGACAAGACACAGAGACCGCAACAGAAGAATGGGATATGATGGAAAGAGACACCAGACAAGACATGGAGACACCAACAGAAGAATAGGATATGATGGAAAGACACCAGACAAGACACAGAGACAGCAACAGAAGAATAGGATATGATGGAAAGACACCAGAAGAACAGAACAGGCCATAACAGAAGAGGATATACAAATGAGATAGTAACAAACAACAACCTATGACAACAGCAGACAACCTATGACAACAGCAGACAAGACACAGAGACAGCAACAGAAGAATATGATATGATGAAAAGAGACACCAGACAAGACACAGAGACCGCAACAGAATAATAGGATATGATGGAAAGAGACACCAGACAAGACACAGAGACAGCAACAGAAGAATAGGATATGATGGAAAGAGACACCAGACAAGACACAGAGACCGCAACAGAAGAATGGGATATGATGGAAAGAGACACCAGACAAGACACAGCAACAGAAGAATAGGCTATGATGGAAAGAGACACCAGACAAGACACAGAGACCGCAACAGAAGAATAGGATATGATGGAAAGAGACACCAGACAAGACACAGAGACCGCAACAGAAGAATGGGATATGATGGAAAGAGACACCAGACAAGACATGGAGACACCAACAGAAGAATAGGATATGATGGAAAGACACCAGACAAGACACAGAGACAGCAACAGAAGAATAGGATATGATGGAAAGACACCAGAAAAACAGAACAGGCCATAACAGAAGAGGATATACAAATGAGATAGTAACAAACAACAACCTATGACAACAGCAGACAACCTATGACAACAGCAGACAACCTATGACAACAGCAGACAAGACACAGAGAAAGTGACAGAAGAGGGCAGATGGAGAGAGAACTGAGGTGGGTTGAGCACACAGAGGACTGTATCACTTCAAGCTGCTCTTTAGATTCTAATTCATTTAATTTATTTTCACAAATTATAAGTGATGCAGATGCAGGAATGTCCACATGCAGGAATGCCCCAAATTGCGGTCCGTATTCACATTATTGGTATTGGTACACTGTGTTGTTTGGTTTGAGCCTCATGTATAAAATTAGCTAATAAATTGTTGGTAAGAGTACTCACAGGTATGTTGAAAGGGGGTTTACCTGGTATATGGTCTGCTGTAGGCATATGGTTGTGATTGTTTTTATTGAGGTATTGTGCCTGTGTCTGTTTAAATAATTAGATTTGTCCCCTGACTAGTTTGTGGGCCACTGACATTGGTTTGCTCAAGGGGCGGACTGGCCATCTGGCATTTCGGGCAATTGCAATTATCTGGCTAACACTGAGTACCTCAAGTGAAAAAATGGGCCAATGTGTTAGGGGGCTTTCATATCAAATTGGTTTGAAGACGTATTTCCCAATTCTGGAGTGTTTATGCTTCTTGATAATCATAGATGGATTTAACGTGAACATTTTTCTCCGATAACCAAATCACTTGCATGAACACAGTTTTGTTTAGGCATTTAGTTTGTTTCACATTTGGCCATTTAAAACCAGCTGGACAAAACGTTTTTTTTTTTTAAATACAATGTAACAAATCTAATCTAACTCTGATTTTAATTATAGCTCAGAACTATGTGTGAAAACGCCTTTAGAAATGCCATGGCCGATTTCTGGCCCCAGTCCGGCCCTGGTATGTTCAAAGGTGTGCGCTCCTATGCCTGTGTTTAGACACGCAGCCCAACAAGTATGACCTTTTTCACAAATTGGTCTTTGTTCCAATCAGATCTGATGTGAAAAGATCTGATGTGACAGTTCAAAAGACCCCAAAAAATCTGAATCAGGCTGCCTGACTGGGAGAGGTGACTATATTTTGCACAGGTAGGTGTCTGAGTTTGCTCATGGGGAGGCTGAACAGAGACAGGAGGACACTACCTGTGTCAGGACCCGGTTATGAACCCGGGTCCCCGGAGTGAGAAACAGTCACTTAACCAACTGAGCCACGAATAGTCAGCAGAACTCAGAAGATGAGGCAGACACAGCAGTACTTGAGACGGTGTATTTAATGAAGTAAAAAGTGAAGTCCTTCAAGAAAACATGCAACTCCACAATCTCAAAAGGAATTCCACAAGAACAAAGGTAATCCTCCAAGACAAAAAAGGTAAATCCACAAGGTGGTAGGTAAAGCATAAAAAGCAATCAAAAATAAATAAACAAGAACAAAAAACAGAATTCCACACAAGAGTCCACCGGGATCAACAATAGTTCACAGAGTACTAGGGCTGGGTGCTAACATACAAACACAGAGCAAAGAACTGAGTAAAACTAAGGGTTTAAATACAACCAGGGGAAACGAGGCACAGGTGCAAATAATAATGGGGATCAAGGGAAAACAAAAGGTCAAAAAGCACAATGGGGGCATCTAGTGACCAAAAACCGGAACAACCCTGGCCAAATCCTGACAACCTGTTAGTTATATTGTCAGGAATGCCTGCTTAGGGTTTTCAGTGTTTCTACATTCTTTTTGTTCATATTTGTAAATATTTTTGCCAATTTTGGTTAATTTTGTATCACCTTTTATTTCATCAATCTTCACATCAATTTCCCTCCTTTCATTTTGCCTCCTACTGTGTCATGCATGCCATTTTCACAGAGCTATTGAGTCAATGTAACTTCTCTCTCGCTCTCTAAAAATGTCTCTCTCATAGCACGTTTCTCCCAACAACCATATTTAGGCTAGGTAACATTATTTATCTTCGTGCTCCAAAATTCCCAAATAATTGTAGGCTTACTTTTAAACTTGAGCTCCACCTAATAGCCCCGCCCCTGGAGAAAGTGAGTAATCCTTTCAGCAAACATTCCTGCAGTCTGCAATCATCATAACAAACACCTTGTTAGGCAGTGGCCAGCACTCAGCACTTCACTGACTGGAGAACTCCACAAACCAATCTAGTACTGCAGAAGCTGTTTTATCGTCAAGCCATAAAATACTATGTTTTGCTTTGCATATCATAGCTCGCTCTTGGTAAGAAGAAGTCCTTACAACATGAGTCTCACACGCTGCCTGGGAGAATCATCTTGGCTGTGTTATACCTTAGTAAATGTTACCAGACCATTGTGGATGTGACTGATTGGAGGTTATTGGATTTGAAGAAGATACAGTAGTTAGGTAATTTAATGGTGCTGCTACCCATCACAGGAAGAGGGCAGTAAAACCAGATTGTAGAAGGAGGCTGTTTTGGCTTCACTGGCCTGCTGGTCTAGATTATGTCTAATCTCCTCTTTCCATCATACCATCCCCTTTCCTTCCCTCTCTTTCTGCCTCTTTCCCTCTTTCTCTTGCCTCGTTTACACTATGCCTTAACGTGACTTTTGTGATCTAATCAATAAGGTTTGACGTGCCTACACCCATAATTAAAATGTGCCTTATCCGTCAGCTGTGACCTCATTGTGACCAGATTATCTGATGCCTCCCTATACGCAAATTATTTGACAGACATTCTTTCAAAATAATATGAATGTATTTATTTTAAGACTATTACTGATGCCATAAGTCAATAGTGCTTACTCTCAATGATTTTAGAGGTCATGATAATGATTTAAATGGTTTGACCATCCAGGTCTGTTTACACTTGATTGATATCCGGACACAATATCCGGACAATGCGTGCCTGACTACCTCTGGAGTTAGTCAGGAAGTCACAATCAGACCACAATGTGTCTTTTAATCATTTACTCCTGTCTAAAAATGTGGGCACAATCAGAATGTGGACAAGATCAGGACAAAGGGCTGCATGTCAGCACCATATATAAACGGGGCTTCTCTCTCTCTCTCTCTCTCTCTCTCTCTCTCTCTCTCTCTCTCTCTCTCTCTCTCTCTCTCTCTCTCTCTCTCTCTCTCTCTCTCTCTCTCTCTCAGCCTCTCTCTCTCTCTCTCTCTCTCTCTCTCTCTCTCTCTCAGCCTCTCTCTAACCCTGTTTCTGCATTTCTCTACCTCTCTCCCCATCTCTCTCACAAATCTGCTTATCTCTCATGTCTCTTCCTCTTTACCTTCGTCCTCTCTTTCTCCTCCCGCTCTCCATGGCTCTCTTTTTTAGTCTACGTGTGTATCCAGCAGACTCCTCCTCCCTCAGTCCCAGCCTTGCTTCTTTCTCTGCTGCTGTCTTAGACTGAAGCCTGTCCTGAACTCGTCTGAGCTCCACTCATCAGAGATCACTCTACGACCAGGGTGTATCTGCCAGGCCACACAGACACACAAAAAACAACAGGTAAGATGGGACCATCCTCAACATCTACGGGCTACTGTAACCACTGCTTTCATGATGTATAGAATACAGTTACAGAACACAGATAACACATTCAAAACTTTTATTCCTATCCGGGACTGCACATTCTTCTGCTTTTTCACTTTCAAAGCCTGAAGTGTGGGTTTGTGAGCAGTGAGTGTATTCTGAAACTTTTTCATACTGCTGAGTTTCTGCCAAGAGTATAACTTTGAGAACTGTATCTATGTGAGTTTGAAGGGTAGATCACATCTGTTGCTCTAAAAACAGCATTTTAAGAGTTCTATTTCCTGAGAATCTGCAGGAAAGAAGTCTCAGAACTCAGGATGTGATATGATGAGTAACTTTCGTGTAGAGTACTGTACTGTATGTACAATACAGATGTAAGATCTTAATTTGATCACACTACAGTTGCTGAGAATATTTCTGCACAGCAGGAAATGCAAACGTGTAGTGTATTCAAGGTTTTCCACTTAAATATTTCAGACTTGATTTACCCTAATGACAAATGTACCATTAATTATAATCCACATAATATTGTACATTTCCTATTGCTGCAGGATCACTTTCCTGCTGTAGCAAACTGGCTCAAATTAAGATACTACATCTGTATGTCGCAAGACCAGCTTCCTATGCAATGTGTTGATCAAAATTATCTCTGTTTCTCAGTACTCAAGTTTCACTCTTAACCCTTTATATAGGAAAACAGATGTTGCAATAAATGATCTTGTTATTGTGGTAACCAGACGATTAGTGTGATAGAGGTGATGTCGGATAATAATCTAAATTGTCAAATGCAGTTGTTTACAATAGACATTTTTCAGCATTTGAATTGTTCTATTGCATTAATTTATGTTATCTAATGCCTGCCCGGGTCAGTGACTGTTTAAGGCCATGAAGTGGCTACTAACATGGTGGTGTAATTAAAAAAATTAAATGCAGACCATTTCCTGTTTACCCAAATGACAGATTAGAGCCTGTATGTGTGACATCATAGGATTCATATTTAAACAAGATGGAGTCGAGTACAATACACTCAACAGCAATGTATTATTTAAATTCAGCAGTAGTTCTCTATTTAAAGCACAGGAGGTTGGTGGCACCTTATTTGGGAAGGACAGGCTTGCGTTGATGGCTGGAACAGAATTGGTGGAATGGTTTCCATGTGTTTGATTCAGTTCCATTTGCTCCGTTCTGGCCATTATTATGAGCCGTCCTCCCTTCAGCTGATACAATGAGTGTTCTGTATGAGTGGCCTGGAACCTCCCTAACAGTTGTTAAATATCAGGAGGAACTTTGCTGTAGTCAAAGTACTGTAGTCAAGCCCTGCAGCAATTTTGACTCAGAAGGAGTACGCTATAAAAATAGAGTAGCACAATCAATATTTAAACTACCAGTAATGTATTGGGTAAATCACCAAGGTTTATTGTGAAGGCACCGTGTGATGCTGAAACGTTGGTGATTTACTCAATACATTACTGGGAGTTTGACATGTGTGCTCCCTCTCCGGCCTATAGGTCATCAGACTGCTCATTATCCCACACACCTGTCACCATCGGCAAGCGCACCAGCGCCTCATGACACTCACCTGGACTCCATCACCTCCTTGATTACCTACCTTATACATGTCACTCCCTTTGGTTCTTTCCCCAGTTGTTCTTGTTTCTGTTTCCTGTGTGATGTTTGTGGTTTGTATTGCGTTTTGGTCATTGATTAAATCACTCACTCCCTGAACTTTATTTTTCATAGTTTATTCACTGTTAGTCAGCACCTACTGTATACACCAAATAATTTTCTCTGGGTGTGCGCCAGCTCATGCTTTTTTATTTAACTCAGAGGAGTTCATTTTCTGAGTAAATTCCTAAGATACTACACATTTAGAAAGGGTCTCTACAATGGATAACCAGGCTCTGTTGTGTAAATACTGTATGTTCACTCATTTGAAGAGTTCTTGATCACCTGACCAGAAAAGCCCTGGGACCTAGGTACCGTAAAGTCGATAATGGGTTTGCACACAGTTTTTTTGTGGTCAAATCACAAGGTCTGTAGGTCTCCTCCCATCCAATGCGTGTCAGGGACTGTAGATATACACTTAATTTCTATGTCAGGGTCTATTCCCACTGAGTGAGTGTCAAAACACAGGAAGTACAAACCTGCTGCTCTTCTTCTATGTCTGGAACTAAGTCTCCACTGTGACTCCGCAGGATGCCTTTGGGAGGAGGAAATAAGTGCGGCTGCTGCCGGAAGACGGTGTACTTTGCTGAGGAAGTGCAGTGTGAAGGGAAATTTTTCCACAAGTGCTGCTTTCTGTGCAGTAAGTAAACGGAGTGAGGTCCTCTCGTTCTTTCATAAACCACACTGTGACTACCAATGCACCAATTACTCTGAGCTGATATTCAGAGCTCAGGGTGGAATGTGAAGTATTCTGGTACCGAGAGAGGAAGCAGATCATCCAAACATTCTCGGTTCTCATTTGTGTGCCCTTATTTGGAGAGAGAGAAATGGATGTGTCACAGGCCTTGTAGCCCTTCTATGGGAGAAAAGGTACACAGCATGTGTTTGTGTGAGCTAACGAAGCTCATCTCTCACCCACAGAGTCAGAAGATCAAATGTTAACGAACACAGACTGTGGTGGTCACAGTGTCATTTCAATGTCATAAAAGGACTGAAACAAACTGCAAGGTCTGTTTACCTACAAAATGACCTAAGATTGTTAGTGTTGCACTGTAGTGTCTAAACTGCTGGTGTTGCTGCCGATATGGCACAGCATTGACCACTTTAAGGCCAAGCACAGTCCAAAACTTGATTTACCTGTGTTTTAAATATATTTGGAATAAAAAGCTGTTTGAAATGACCACCTGCCATTTCTGCTTGTTATGGTGAGATGGAGTTTCATCCTGCCTAGTTACATCACCAGGTGGTAAATTAGTTATGTAACCTTTATTTAATGACAGCTTAACAGGGAACAGTTGGTTAACTGCCTTGTTTAGGGGCAGAACAACAGATTTTTACCTTGTCAGCTTTCGGTTACTGGCCCACCGCTCTAACCACTTGGCTGCCTGCCTCCCCAGGAAAAGATAAACGGTTGAGTTTCATGTCATTTGAAACCTTACAAACACACTGTCAGAAATTATTCAGGTTGTTAGTAAATTATACTTGAAAATATATTTATATTGACATAAATGTAATCTTTTCTTGAATATAATTAGTACTCGTCCAACCAACCCCCCAACCCCCAAAAATGTATTCAATATAAGATAAAAGTGTAATCTAAATAACTAATATATATAATACAAATAATATTTGTGTTTTAAAACAACTAGAAGGAAAAAATATTCACCTACATTTTCATATTTCCCATAAATGTGAGAATTTGCTCTGTTATCAGAGGATTGTGGGTATTTTTTACTTTACGATACTTTTACACAATGTTGTAAGGATGTTTTGAAGAACGAAAACCACATTTATATATTAGTATTAAAAATGTGTTTTGCTATAAGGTTTAATGGATCATCATGAAATGATATAAAAACCATTGAACAAATTGACGTTCAATGATGAGACCACCCATTCTCACAATTAGTAAGTTCATGCGTTCCACTCTTGACAGAGCCAAGTACATCAAGCTATAATGTTTGCAGCTTTATCTCCAGTTAGTGCATGTTGGAATGAGCACTGCGCTCAACAATTCCTGCTAAAGTGGATAAAAATGTCAAGCTATGAAATACATAAAGCCTTATTTAACACTAAGACACGATCAATGAAAGTAACTAATCAAATATGTATTCAGACATTCATCGCGGTACCTATAGATGCATGTTAGCACTAATGCTAATGCTAAAAATGATTTGCAAGTCTTCTTCTCATAATGCACTGATTGTACTTAAATTGTACTTTTATTTTTTTATTTCACTTTTATTTAACCTATAGGCTAGTTGAGAACAAGTTCTCATTTGCAACTGCGACCTGGTCAAGATAAAGCATAGCAGTGTGAACAGACAACAACACAGAGTTACACATGGAGATAGTTCCTACATGATAGTGATTTGCTTTGTTATCCAACTGATCTTGTGTTATTTCTGTCATAGTTTGAACCCTGTTCATTGCTGCTCTAAGCTATATTTCTAATTATATTACCTCCTACTCTACTCTTAGTGGCATGCAAGAAGAACCTGGACAGCACAACAGTGACCTGTCATGTGGATGAGATCTACTGCAAGTCCTGCTACGGCAAGAAGTATGGGCCAAAAGGCTATGGCTTTGGCGGAGGAGCAGGCACCCTGAGCATGGACACGGGGGCACATCTTGGAATCAGACCTGAAGAGTAAGGAAGGAATCTCAGAGAGTTTAATATTGTATACACTCTATACGAGGAGTGTATTCATTACGTCAATTCTGTTGTAAAACGTTTCTTAAGCAAAAGCAAATGGAATGAGACTGGAAGGGACCTGCCTGAATTTGTCCAATAGAAACTCTTGTTTTGGTAGTGTTTGGATTAATGATTACACCCCAGGGCTTTCACTGCTGATGTTCATCCTTCCCTTCTAATCAGACCTGTGAAACCAGGTGAGTGGAATCTGGTCAGTGACATAGGTCTACCAGGGAGGTCTACCAGGGAGGGGAGGTCTACCAGGGAAAAAACAGCAGTACTACAGACATCAAAGCCTGAATATGTAGAGTAGTCATACCAACCTGTCTTGTCATCCACAGGCCAGCAGCCCACTGTCCCACCAACAACCCCAACGCCTCCAAGTTGGCCACCAAGTTTGGCAGTTCAGACGTGTGCCCGCGCTGTGCCAAGGCTGTGTACTCTGCCGAGAAGGTGCTCGGAGGCGGAAATGTAAGTCTGAGTTTTGGGCTAATCAGGTTGTTTTGAGAGGAAGTAGCTCATAATCTTGCCAACTCAAAACCCTGCTTCTACTAAACGTTGTATATCGTATGTAAAAGTACTAAATGACTACATGTATCTTTTGGCTTTAGAGTTTATGTCAACTGAAATAGATGCAGGGGGATTTGCTGTCTGTGTTCTAATACAAAACAACACTCCTTATCTCTCTCCTTCAGTCCTGGCACAAGAGCTGCTTCCGCTGTGCCAAATGCGGAAAGGGGCTGGAGTCAACCACTGTGGCCGACAAAGATGGAGAAATCTACTGCAAAGGTGTGTATACTCTATCCATGTAAAACAAATGTGTACAAATGTAAACAATGCTACCTTATATAATGTTACTTACCCTACATTATTCATCTCATATGCATATGTATATACTGTACTCTACATCATCGACTGCATCCTTATGTAACACATGTATCACTAGCCACTTTAACTATGCCACTTTGTTTACTTTGTCTACACACTCATCTCATATGTATATACTGTACTCGATACCATCTACTGTATGCTGCTCTGTACCATCACTCATTCATATATCCTTATGTACATGTTCCTTATCCCCTTACACTGTGTATAAGACAGTAGTTTTGGAATTGTTAGTTAGATTACTTGTTGGTTATCACTGCATTGTCGGAACTAGAAGCACAAGCATTTCGCTACACTCGCATTAACATCTGCTAACCATGTGTATGTGACAAATAAAATTAGATTTGATTTGATTTGATTACAATAAATAGCAAAGACACAATTGCCTAAATGCATTCAATTAAAGTGTAGAGTTAACATGAAAATTGCACATACAGTAGTGCATGTAAATACTCTGTTCTGAACTTCTACTTGTTTTAGAATTATTGATAAACACATGTGTAGACAACTCGTGGATTGCCTAGCTAAATAAATTCACAAAAATGGAATGTAAATATACTGGAGAAAAAGCAAAACTTTAGCATCTGTTATAAATGTATATGCCTTTGTATGTAAATACATTCTTATATAAAGTTCATCACCTTTTCATCCACAGCATGTTATGCCAAATCCTTTGGTCCGAAGGGCTTTGGGTTCGGCCAGGGGGCAGGGGCTCTGGCACATGCTCAGTAGAGCTATGGCCTCCTCTGATAGACACCTAGACATTTGGACTGCAAATCCCAGGATTCCCAAACCAACCTCTATTAAATACTGCCATTTCACTACTGCTTCAGTCACAGAGGCTCAACAGCAACACACAGTGCACAGCTTACCCAAATGCTTATCTTGCCAGAAGAGTAAGTTGCTGATGTTTTCTATCTAAGCTCTGGTATTAATGAGGTTAATACTCTGCATGAGAAATGTTTCCTAACCACTATGAGAAAGAAAAAAGGACTTATTAGCCTGTGAAGTTTGACCTAATAAACTCCATTCACAAGAGCGTTCCTTTTAGAATTTTGAATGTACACAAAGTGAGTCAGTGATATGTACAGTCAGATGGACACACCCTGGTTTTGTAGAGTTGTTTGGCTGTTGGCGAGTTTACTTAACAGAGCAAATTATCAGTGGCGGAATGAAAGAACAAAGTCATCATGTACAATTATTGTCCAAGGCTATAAATTCTGGAGAAAACTGGCACTGATATTATCCCATGATATTCACAACACAGTGGATGTGCTGTATCAAAAACTGTGCACATTTAAACACCAAATAAAAAACTAATAGAAAAAAAAACATTGTATTTAATTCAATTATGGTAATGTGAGGAAATGATGTGTTTGAGACATGACAACAGCACATTTGGAAACAAACTAACCCCATTCAAACAACCTGCCAGTGTTCCTTGCAGGGGTGCAACTTTGGTTTTAGAGGTGGGGGACGACATAATATACACTGCTCAAAAAAATAAAGGTAACACTAAAATAACACATCCTAGATCTGAAAGAATGAAATATTCTTATTAAATATTTTTTTCTCAAAAATATTTCACGCTCAAAATGAAAGTGGAAAACCACACTACAGGCTGATCCAGCTTTGATGTAATGTCCTTAAAACAAGTCAAAATGAGGCTCAGTAGTGTGTGTGGCCTCCATGTGCCTGTATAACCTCCCTACAACGCCTGGGCATGCTCCTGATGAGGTGACGGATGGTCACCTGAGGGATCTCCTCCCAGACCTGGACTAAAGCATCCGCCAACTCCTGGACAGTCTGTGGTGCAACGCCACGTTGCACCACAGACTGTCCAGGAGTTGGCGGATGGAGTTGGCGGATGGCGTGAGACATGATGTCCCAGATGTGCTCAGTTGGATTCAGGTCTGGGGAACGGGCGGGCCAGTCCATAGCATCAATGCCTTCCTCTTGCAGGAACTGCTGACACACTGCAGCCATATGAGGTCTAGCATTGTCTTGCATTAGGAGGAACCCAGGGCCAACCGCACCAGCATATGGTCTCACAAGGGGTCTGAGGATCTCATCTCGGTACCTAATGGCAGTCAGGCAACTTCTGGCGAGCACATGGAGGGCTGTGCGGCCCCACCCCACAACATGACTGACCTACCGCCAAACCGGTCATGCTGGAGGATGTTGCAGGCAGCAGAACGTTCTCCACGGCGTCTCCAGACTGTCACGTCTGTCACATGTGCTCAGTGTGAACCTGCTTTCATCTTGAAGAGCACAGGGCGCCAGTAGCGAATTTGCCAATCTTGGTGTTCTCTGGCAAATGCCAAACGTCACGCACGGTGCTGGGCTGTAAGCACAACCCCCACCTGTGGACGTCGGGCCCTCATACCACCCTCATGGAGTCTGTTTCTGACAGTTTGAGCAGACACATGCACATTTGTGGCCTGCTGGAGGTCATTTTGCAGGGCTCTGGCAGTGCTCCTCCTGCTCCTCCTTGCACAAAGGGGGAGGTAGCGGTCCTGCTGCTGGGTTGTTGCCCTCCTATGGCCTCCTCCACGTCTCCTGATGTACTGACCTGTCTCCTGGTAGCGCCTCCATGCTCTGGACACTACGCTGACAGACACAGCAAACCTTCTTGCCACAGCTCGCATTGATGTGCCATCCTGGATGAGCTGCACTACCTGAGCCACTTGTGTGGGTTGTATACTACTGTATACTACTACTACTTGTGTGGGTCTCATGCTACCACTAGAGTGAAAGCACCGCCAGCTTTCAAAAGTGACCAAAACATCAGCCAGGAAGCATAGGAACTGGGAAGTGGTCTGTGATCACCACCTGCAGAACCACTCCTTTATTGGGGGTGTCTTGCTAATTGCCTATAATTTCCATCTGTTGTCTATTCCGTTTCCACAACAGCATGTGAAATGTATTGCCAATCAGTGTTGCTTCCTAAGTGGACAGTTTGATTTCACAGAAGTGTGATTGACTTGGAGTTACATTATGTTGTTTAAGTGTTCCCTTTATTTTTTTGAGCAGTGTATATATATATTTTTTTATCCAAATGGATAAACACTCCAAACAGCCTACGCGACCATGCATGGTCCTTAAGCACAGCCCTGGGGTTGGCACACTGGGCAGCTGGAATGGGGGTATGGGTAGGACTGGCAGGTGGCCAATCTGTCTTTTGTATCTCCATACAAAACTATGCCATGCACATGCCATCTCATCTCAATGGCCAGTAGGTGGCGTGTGACCTGGCTACTGGGATGTTAATTAGTGTTTGTATACAAACTGCTGCTCACACACATGCTGGTATGGAATCAGGAAGCAACCGTGAGGAGAGTCAACCAGGTAGTAGTGTTTTTACAGTATACAAAATTATTCTGTATTTTATTTGATTTTTGTTAGTGACTAGATCTATTTTCACCCGCTGCAGAATGCCACAAGAGGGCACATGAGAATTCCATTGTTACAAGAAAAGAAAAAATTGGACACTTTTGCTGTTTCAGTTTTACAGCTGAACAGCAGGTCTTGCATCTCACGCTGAACTCTCCCATCCATACTGACAGAGTTAGATACAAAAAAATAATAATAACTGATCCTCCTGCCATAGATAAGTGGGAATTAACTGACCCTGCTGCCATATATAAGTGGGAATTAACTGATCCTCCTGCCATATATAAGTGGGAATTAACTGATCCTGCTGCCATTTATAAGTGGGAATTAACTGATCCTGCTGCCATATATAAGTGGGAATTAACTGATCCTGCTGCCATATATACATTTGAGTTAACTGATCCTGCTGCCATATATAAGTGGGAATTAACTGATCCTGCTGCCATATATAAGTGGGAATTAACTGATCCTGCTGCCATATATACATTTGAGTTAACTGATCCTGCTGCCATTTATAAGTGGGAAGTAACTGATCCTCCTGCCACACGGGGTGGGAATTAACTGATCCTCCTGCCATATAGAAGTGTGAATTAACTGATCCTACTGCCATTTATAAGTGGGAAGTAACTGATCCTCCTGCCATATATAAGTGGGAAGTAACTGATCCTCCTGCCACACGTGTGGGAATTAACTGATCCTCCTGCCATATAGAAGTGTGAATTAACTGATCCTGCTGCCATATAGAAGTGTGAATTAACTGATCCTCCTGCCATATATAAGTGTGAATTAACTGATCCTGCTGCCATAGATAGGTGGGAAGTAACTGATCCTGCTGCTATTTATAAGTGGGAATTAACTGATCCTCCTGCCATATATAAGTGGGAATTAACTGATCCTGCTGCCATTTATAAGTGGGAAGTAACTGATCCTCCTGCCATATATAAGTGGGAATTAACTGATCCTCCTGCCATTTATAAGTGGGAAGTAACTGATCCTCCTGCCATATAGAAGTGGGAATTAACTGATCCTCCTGCCATATATAAGTGGGAATAAACTGATCCTGCTGCCATATATAAGTGGGAATTAACTGATCCTCCTGCCATATAGAATTGGGAATTAACTGATCCTCCTGCCATATATAAGTGGAATTAACTGATCCTCCTGCCATATATAAGTGTGAATTAACTGATCCTCCTGCCATTTATATAGTGAATGGGAATTAACTGATCCACCTGTCATATATTAAATAAGTGGGAATAAACTGATCCTTCTGACATATATAACTGATCATGCTGCCATTTACAAGTGGGGATTAAAATGAACTGTCATGCCATCCATCAGTAGTTCTCAAGTGTCACATCACAACTGACAATCTTCCTATTGTACCAACAGGTAACCATAAATGTGATATACTTGCTTCGGTAAAACTGTATTTGTGTAGTCCACATGTCAAACTCATTACACAGAGTTCCGAGTGTCTGCGGGTATTCGCTCCTTCCTTGTACTTGCTTCATGAAGTAAGATCACTAATTAGAAAGGAACTCCCCTCATCTGGTTGTCTAGGTTTTAATTGAAAGGAAAAACCAAAAACCTGCAAACACTCGGCCCTCCGTTGAATGGTTTTGAAACCTCTGGTATTGCCCAACTGCAGGTGCTCTACAGCAAAGTTTTCCAACCCTGTTCCTGGAGTGCTACCATCCTGTAGGCTTTTGCTCCAACCCTAATCTAGCACACCTGATTCTAATAATTAGCTGGTTGAAGAGCTGTTGGATTGAAAACTTCAGGAAGGTAGCTCTCCAGGAACAGGTTTGGATTGAAAACTTCAGGAAGGTAGCTCTCCAGGACCAGGTTTGGATTGAAAACTTCAGGAAGGTAGCTCTCCAGGACCAGGTTTGGATTGAAAACCAGGTTTGGATTGAAAACTTCAGGAAGGTAGCTCTCCAGGACCAGGTTTGGATTGAAAACTTCAGGAAGGTAGCTCTCCAGGAACAGGTTTGGATTGAAAACTTCAGGAAGGTAGCTCTCCAGGAACAGGTTTGGATTGAAAACTTCAGGAAGGTAGCTCGACAGGACCAGGTTTGGATTGAAAACTTCAGGAAGGTAGCTCTCCAGGACCAGGTTTGGATTGAAAACCTTCAGGAGGTTCTCTCTCTAGGGACAGGGTTAGAGAGCCCTGCTCTACAGCCTATCAGTAACATTTCAACTAACTATCTACTAAACCTAGCCCTAACCTTAACCCTTATCCAAACCCTAAACTTAACCCTTACCCTAAGCCTTTTTATTTTATTTTATTTCACCTTTATTTAACCAGGTAAGCTAGTTGAGGTCAAGTTCTCATTTGCAACTGTGACCTGGCCAAGATAAAACGTAGCAATTCGACACATACAACAACACAGAGTTACACATGGAATAAACAAAACATAGTCAATAATACAGTAGAACAAAATAAAACAAAACGTCTACATACAGTGAGTGCAAATGAGGTAACATTAACCTTTTCCCCTAACCCTTATTCTAAACCTAACCGTAACCTTAGCAAGCAGTTGCTTATCAACAGATAGTTTGTTGATAGTATGACCATCTGTAGCGCATATCTGAAGAGCATCTACAGATGGACTATCCACATAAAGTGTG